>NW_015374053.1:657193-661963 GCF_001272555.1 Dufourea novaeangliae | reverse complement strand
GTAGGCTTTTGCCGAGAACACCCGAAGCAGAGCGCACACGGACAGAGGTAGAAAACGCTTGTGTTGGTGAGTCGCCGAGTAGGACGTAATGGGGGCAGAGCTCACGGACATGCTAGAATATGCTTGTGTAAAATACCCACGGGAGGCATGGAGAGGGTAAGCGCTCGCGCGGTTTACCCACGATTCTGGCATCAGTGCCGGCCGGCCGGCCGCCTCCTAGGCGCCACGATCTTCTTCGAGACCCTGTGCCCTGCAATTCCCCCCACCTCCACCATACGTTTTGTGATTCCTTCGATCTAACCGCCGATATCACCCGAGACTAGGAGGCGTCGCGCTCCAGATTCTTCTCTATCGATCGTGGTACACCCGTAAAGTCGCGCCCACGACTCGCCGTGTACCCAACGCCGACGACGTTGTTTTCACGTTTTCGTTCGGGTCTCTGGATACTTGTGGGAGCGGTCTTTGTCGATGCTCGGTGAGCGTCGACCGCATCGACCAAGCTAGATTTTCTACTATCACGCTTTATGCGTCATTCATTCTCCCTCCCATTTCATTCCAACTCGGTCGTCTACCACCACCAGACCTGGTGCTCCCACCAGTGTGTTTCGTCACGTTACGTCACAGTTGGGGAACGAATGACGTTTTCTCGCCTCTGTGTGTAGACGGCGATCGGTCAAAGATCGCAAGAGAGAAACATCGAGAGGCGAAAGAACAGAACACTGTGTGTAGGTATATAGGACGCGATGAGACCACGTGTTTATATCGAACGATGACGAAAGGGAATTATAACGATGTACCGTTTCCCACGAAGGAACAAGGTAACCATTCCGTTTCGTTTCACAAGGCGTACTCACGAGGACAGGAATCACGAAGGTTTTTTTGGTCTCGCTACGGAAGGTATATTTTCGGCGTATACTTTTTATTGTTTCGTCATTCATTTACATACAAATATTTTCAAGATACGTCTTAAGAAACAGTGTGCTGCTCGGCATCGATTCAAACTCTCCCTCCGTTTCGTTACACTAACGCTGCTAAACTTGTAGTTCCGTACAAATGTTCCGTTTTCGCTCGCGGGGTTTCCTCCCGCGATCACTTAAAATACTAGCAAAATAATACGCTACGCGGTGTGTCTCGTCGAGCTCCTCCTTCTTTCGTTCGATGCGTCTGGGATTGCGGTTCCGTCGTTGTCGCGAAAACGAGTCTCGCCGTGTGTGCTCTTGGTTATCAGCGCGGTTTCGATGTCCTCCTCGGCGTGTCCGTCCATGCGAAAGCGATAGTAGCATCATTGAAAAATCATGATATCGATACCATCATCGAAATATCAAAATGTCGATACCATCATCGAAAGATCGAGATATCGATAGCATGATCGAAAGATCAAGATATCGATAGCATCATCGAAAGATCGTGATATCGATAGTATCATCGAAGGATCGTGATATCGATAGCATCGAACAATCGAGATCGATGGTCTCTGATGGCAAGCAAACCATCCCCATTGGGTTGACTTTGCGTCTCGAACCCGGAAGATCGAGAGACACGTTCGTTGAAATCGACGCTACTCTCCATACATCGGACGCGGCGGTTGCCTCGCGTTCTCAGACGATTCCTTTTCGTTCTTTCGATGTCGATTCAGACGCGAGCCCCTATCTCGCCACGAGCCAACGGGCCAAGGAAACGGCGGCGAGACGCGATTATTTACACGCGAGGGTGTTTCTCGTCTTTCGTCGCCGTTTCCATCGCGCTTAACACACACACACACATACACACACGCACACGCACACGCACACGAAACAGCGCGGCCTGCGCCTTACGATTATTTTCTCCTCCCCCCTGGTCGCGTATTGCCGGCACGTTAAATGTAAATGCACACACGTTTATAAATGGCCCTGGACGTGTGGTACGTTTCTCGACATGATTTTCGACCCTCTTTCTCTCTCTCTCTCTCTCTCTCTCTCTCTCTCTCTCTTTCGCTCACTCTTTTCTCTCTCTCCCTCTTTCTCTCTGCGCTTCCTTAAATAATTGCAATCGTAACAAACACTCGTAATACTCGCGCGATGAACTTGCCATAGTAAAATTATCCATCTATGATATATATGTATATCGTGAATATACATATATTAAATACAATATAAATGCGTCTAATACTAGTCATTTTTCTCGATTAGCCATTGTTGCTTTTCTTCTCTTTTTCGTAACACCCCCCGTTGCAATACACGTTTTTCCTCTTCCGCTTTCGGCCCGACAAACGCGTAGTGACGTTCATCGTGGGCGGTCCAATTTTCCCGTCGTCGAATTCGTATAATCATCCTTTCTCTCCGTCTCTCATTCTCACCATCCTCCGCTTTCATTCCTTTTAACATCGTCCGAACCAGACGGCTCGTCCCGGTGCACTATCATCTTCCGACATTCGCACCTGCGTTCGCGAGTACGCACGCACGCACGCACGCACGCTTTCGGTATTCATCGAGTGTGCAGAAACTCACACCCCCGTCGCTGCTTACGTGCTAAATTACTTAAAAGCGTTAAAGTTTCGTAAGCTTCGGTACCGATTAACCAATGCGGCCTCGATCCCCCGAATCGACGATCGTCGGCGTTCTTGCCGCGAGAAGATTTCTCCACGAGCAGTCTTTTATTTGTGTGTGTACTTTCTTAAGAGGAACGCAAGAGAATATTGTCGACGATCGATCGGTCCCAGGGAGAATCGTGTGTAGCATCGTGAAAAATACTTGTACAAAATTGCAACGGAAAGTCCAAGATTCGATTCGAATGGAAAAGAAAAGAAAAAAGAAAACACTTCCAGTCGTTCTGCTTTTCATTGGCACACGCGATGCGCATCATTTTCGCGATGATGTTCTGTGTTTTATTTTCTTTTCGTTTCTTCGAAGAAACAGAAAAAACGAAACCTCTAAAGGTGCGTATCCATTGTGTCGTATCACCGTACATTTTCATATGCAACAATTTAATCCTTGCCTCCTCCATTCCTTCACATTGATACATAACGGTGATACGATACACACAAGTGGCTACGCACCTTAACGGCGCGATACAGTAAATCCTCGATGAGTCTTCGAAGACTCCTCAGTATTGACAAGAATAGGTGTTCCCAGGTGTAATGCTGACTTTTTAATAATATTTAGCACAGTCGATAGAGCTTGGAATTCTGAAGCCAATGGTATTTTTTTTCCAGCCACATATGACCATTAGTTTATGAAATATTTAATGTTCAGCCCCGAGGAGTCGTGGAACACTTATCCAGGATTTACTGTCCGTTGCACGGGACTCTGGAGCACGCGTTCCGTTTCTCTCGAATCGATATCGAAGACGCGTCGAATATTCTAAAGCGGTGAACGGTCGATACGGGAAACTGTTAACGAATACTGTCATACTGGAAGATCGACGCGAACAAGAGAGGGTGGGTTCCACTGATGGAAAATAAAGAGGCGCGATTCGATGGAGCAAAAAACGGAACGTGGGCGGCGGCGTACGCGCATAACATCCATTTTCAAAATGAACCAGAGGAACATACTCGCAATAGTAAAAACGTATAATCAAACACACATACATATATATATATTATATATATATATAAAAAAAAAGTCTGGCCCGTCTTGTTACCGAGAGAATGGTCTGTGTGCAATTTGCCAGTTTCCCTTATTCGACTAGAAAATGTTGCGTAAAGCGAGATTAAAAATTTAGACCCGACGATGCTTATACGATTAGAATAAAAAAGACAGATCCCGTTTCGATATACAGAATCGGTTCTTCGCGTCGTTTATCGGCGCGTTCCTTTAACAATCCGTTTGTCGATTGTTAATCAGTCGTTTCGAAAAAAACTTCTTACGAAGGATAAAAAAATGAAATTGGTTAAAAAAAATCGACATTCAGCCTGCGATGGACGAAATGTTCGCGTGTTTTTTAGTTGTTGCTTTTTCTTCTTCTTCTTCTTCCTTTTTTTTTTTTTTTTTTTTTTTTTTTTTTGTTTGTTTACGTCATCGAACGTGTATCGTGTATACTTAGTGGGGCGAGTGACGACGTTGACGATAATGTACCGATGGATATGATATCGCTGCTACACGGAATGGATGGGGCACCGTTCCTTTTCGTCCTGTTTGCTTTGCCTTCTTCTATTCTCTCTCACTTTCACTCTCACTCTTTCTCTCGGACTCTCTCTTGTTTATTCGCGCAAGTCACGTTGAAGCACACTCCTTTTTCTCTTGTATTCACGTTAATTGCAATAAATGCCAATAAGCCGGTGCAGATCAGCGTATATACGACTATATTATAGGTACATAGAATATATATGAACTGCAACGTTACTTTTCTCATGTTCCTATGAGAATCGTACGGGAGACGATAAAAAAATATAAGAACGGAGAATAATATACAATATCGATATCAAACACGATCGGCCCTTGTCATTGTGTCTGTGTGTGTGTGTGTGTGTGTGTGTGTGTGTGTGTGTGTGTGTGTGTGTGTGTATGTCGAACAATGGAAATTTATTTTGAATTGTCACGGTTCTACGTGAATAGAAAAATCGGTAAAATTTCGAACCACGTCATAATACTCGAAATCTCTCTCGCGGTAATCTGATTTGTTCGTTCGTCTGTGTTCGGTTCGTTCGAAGTCGATCGGTGACCACTTCACGTTCGATTCCGTCCGTATTACGCGGGAACGTATTGCCGTCTTGGAATGTATCGAGCTGTGCGTGTCGTTTGAATATATGTACACGGAAAAAATGTATGTACGAAAGAGGTGGAAGCAAATAAT
>NW_015374053.1:589771-657134 GCF_001272555.1 Dufourea novaeangliae | reverse complement strand
ATATATATATATATATATATATAATCGAATTCGGACCGATATTTACATAAATAAAAGCGCGATTTTGTCTGTGTATGTGTGTGTTCGATGGTGGGGCGGGATCGACGGTTACGGTACCCGTAATATGTTTCGTTGACGATAAACGACAGATTGTACGATCCCACCGTAAATGTACACGCATTCGGACGTAGGTAGTAACTACCGGATAGTTTATCCAAAATGTGTTGTGCGTCGAATTGGCAGAAGTTAGAATCGATTTTATCCATAGTGAACGTCACTTACCATCGGTCTAGTAAACAACGATAGGGTACGGTTTACTTAGAATGCTAGGCTAGATAATAATGTACTTACGCACAAACGTGTCTGATATACACGGGGAGGGGGGGGGGCGTATAAGTCCACTTTACTCTCGCGAATACGTAGTAAAAAAACCTGTGTGCGGGTGACGACGACAATCGTTTCGGTTGTCATGACCTACGCGATTCAATTACTTCCGTTTACTCCTCTTTTTGTTACGTTCGAATCTGGCCCGCGTCGCGTCTTTATCTTCTGCTCAGCTCCTGTCTCACCGCTGAAAGTCGAGAAAACGATCAGCATGCGACAACACGTCGAGAAACAGATCTGTTTATAGTGCCTCGCCGAGCTATGGTGATTTTAGGCGTGACTCTTTCGATGGGTATGCTATGTGATACCGCATACAAGGTATAGGAGTAGACATTTCATACAATATATTTTTGCGGCACATTTTTCTGGGGTTACGTTACCCCATTTCCATTTTAGTTCTCATAACGTAGAGGTCGCTGAAATCACAGGCTTTTTAAGGTTTCGGTACTACAGTTTATGTAAGCCACCAACTTCCATAAGATGAAAAGTCTAGTCTTATATCTCATCAATTATGATACCCCTGAGAGTACAATGAGTCATTTGATACTTCTTTAAAAAGGTTGGCTATTCCTGAACGCTGAACTTGCCACCGAAACCCTTAAACGCGTGAAGAATCCGAACCCCTAATTGTTTTTACGAAGTCGTTATAGCTCGGAGAGGCACTATACGGTTCAATTCGAAATTCTTACCGTCCACGAGCTCCTGTTTCATCTTTTGAAACTCTTTACGCACTTCCTTGATGATCTCCGCTTTGAACGCTTCCATTTCCTGAACGGTCAGCACGGTCCCGTCGTTCACGCCGTTCACTTTCAGCAGAGTGTCCTCGGAAGCGGAACCGAACCTCTTGCGGACCGATTTCGGCGATTCGGCCCCGTTCGCGAATTTATTGTTCGACGAATTGTTCTTGTCCCAGGACTTCTTGTCGGGCGAGCTTTCAGATTCCTATCGAAACGCGACGGCAGGATGATCGAAGGGTATACAAATTATACGCGTACAAAATCCCAGTAAGGATTATGCAGTAAAAAATATGTACCTGCGGCTGTTCGGGTTGTTTTTTCTCGACGGCGGCTCGTCTTCGCGCCAGAGTCTTCGCCATTTCGTCCATCATGGAAGCCATACCGCCACCGCCGCCTCTTCCCAACGTGCCGTAATTTCCACTGCCTCCAGCGCTGCCACTGCTGCTACTGTTATTACTCGAGCCACTGTTCTCCACCGACTGTTGTGCCGACTGAACCAATACGTCAACAATTAGCCAGAGAATGAACAAATAGATGAATATAATCGAAAGAACGAATAGAACTACAGTCGAAAGGACAACGAACCTGTTTCTTCTTTAAACGAGCCGCTTGAAGAGCTGCTGCCAGCGAGTTAGCATCCGGTGGTGGATCTGTGTTGCTGTTGTTGGAACTCATTGAGCTGGTAGAACCGGGTCCACCCATCGGAGGATTAAGGTTCATTGCGTTTGCGTTTGGCGCGGGTGGTGGTGGAGGTGGGGGAGGCGCGGCAGGACCGGTCAACGGTACCATTGGTGGCGGTTGAGGACCACCGCTCCCAACCGAACCATAAACGTTCGAGCCTCCGCCACCTCCTGCACCAGTGTTCCCACTGTTGTACTGATTCACCGAATTCGAAGGCGTCCCATACGGATTCGTGGCGTTCGACGCTGCTTGTACTTGACTGGTGCCGTACTGTGCCTGTGCCTGAGACACAACACTGTACTGAGACTGATTCGGTTGACCGACGTTTACGCCGGCTCCAACACCGACTCCGACCACGTACTGTCCGGTTGTTGCTGCTCCACTAGTAGCGTACTGACCGATCGAATTCCCGCTCGCGTATTGGTTTCCACCGGTACCACCGGCGCCTCCGCTACCACCGCTGTACTGATTCGTTTGTCCCGGTTGTCCGCTCGAATACGCGTTCCCTATTTGACCGTTATTACCGTAAAAATTATTTTGATTTCCGGAAGAATACTGACATGGACTTTGCCCGACAACGGTACCCGTCGCGTACTGATTACTGTTCGCCGGGGTGCCGTACTGACTTCCTCCCTGGGCGCTACTGTAAATAGACTGGGCTTGAGACTGATTGGGCAGATTCGTTTGAGCCGACGGTGACTGTGCGTACTGGTTCATCATCATCGGAGGCGGTGGTACCGGTGTGTTGAAGTTCATCATTGCCGGCGGACATGGCGGAATCGTGGCTGGCATTGGAGGTTGAGGAGGTGGAGCCGGAGGAGCACCAACGCCGGCCAGTTGTCCCGATCCAGTTCCTATAGCTCCGAGCGGCTGCATCGGCTGCATCACAGACTGTTGAGGCTGCGGTGCAGGCGGCGCCGACGAAGTTCTATGATGACCGGACTGCTGCTGCTGCAACGGTTGCTGCTGCGATTGTTGTGCTTGCAGTTGCTGTTGTTGAGGCAGAGGTGGTGCTGGTGGCTGTTGCTGCTGTGGCGGCGGTTGCGACTGTTGGACAGTTTGTTGAGGTGGCTGTTGTTGTTGCTGCGATGTCGGTTGTTGCTGCTGTTGCTGACTGGCCAAAGGACAACTCGGAGAAATTGCATTTGGACTGCCGGTTGCTATTAAAGAAATTACATCTGAATGAATTTTTCTTCGACTTGGCGTGTTGGACACGATCGAATTGTCGAGTTGAACGAAATGAATACGATACCCTGACTTTGTTGAGACATTCTGCGTTCCTGGATGATCGCTACATCTTCTCTAGTCATGGTCCTATACAAAAATCAAACATCATTGATTGTCTTCTACAGTGACTTTTTTACTGGGTGAAGAAGTTGTAGTTTTTCAACAAACAAGCGACGTAAAGTAGACGGACCTGTATCCCATATCTTCATCGTATTGGGCGTTGCCCTGTTGCTGTTGCTGAAAGACAGGTTGCTGCTGAGTAGTCGATCCGACCGACGGTGCAAGGGTTCTCGATATGTTGCTTCCATTACTGAGCACCTAGGTAAAGCGTGTCAAAGTGTTAAAGAAAAACGAAAATCATAATTTACATCGTAGTTTCTTAACTCTTCGCTTAGAACTCACATCGAGCGCTTGCAGCATCGCCCTGGCGAACGCATCGGCATCGTCTTTGCTGGAAAAATTCAGGCCGTACACTTGCTTGTTGTCTCTCCATTGATGAAACGTGACCGTTGCTTGATTATACTTCAATCCCTTGAGAATCGCGCAATTGATGACGATCTCGTGATCCTGTAACTTTCGGCCGACCACGCGAAAGGTATTGTGCACCTGATGATGGTACAACTGAACTTTGGAGAGCCCCGAGGAACTGCCACTCGGTACCCATTTCTTATTAACGTCATCGTACACCATTACCGACGCACGAGCGGACGATATGCTCACTTCGCTGTAACAACGAAAGAAAACAAAAATGACATTTTGTTATTTCAAAATTTCTTAACATATTCCATAAAATCACATATATATATATATATATACACGTTTCTTCGAAAAATTTAAATCGTTACCACAATCTGTATTCCTCGCGATGCGGAAGGAATTCGATCGCACGCGGATGACAACTACGAGAATATTGTTCGAACACTTGGGTCATCGCGAATTCACGTTCCGTCCTCGTGGGTCCGTTAAGAAAAATTCATAGACGGCACACGAGACCGTTTTCGATGCAAATCAATTCGCGTGCTTCGCGTCGACCGAAGAACCGGCAGATTCCATTGAAAACGCTGTTACGCTCGATGTCACTTTCACCGTGCACTGACCGTGTTCGTACACACAGTTCGATGGATTGCACGGAACACCAGAACAGATACGAGACGAAATACGAAAAGATACCGACCACTTCCTCCTGCCACAGGAGCGAGCGATTAGATCGACTTTACGATAATGACTAGAATAATATTCCGGTAACGCGCGACCATTTCCAAATCTCATACACTCTGGTCACAATCGACCCTTCCGCCGAATTTATTTTGCTATCTCGAATGTTTGGTAAAATTCCAGCACAAGTACTCGCGAAATACACATGATTCGAGAAGATAAAGCAATTATCGAAACGTCATGTACTTCCGTACACGAAGTATATGAATCACAACATGATTCATTGATCAGTTGTGAAAGCGTTATCGAAAAATCCAATGTAGTCTTCGATGGATTTTTTTCCATCGAAGATAAGGATGTCATGAATGAAGCGAATGCGATCATCGAGATAATCTTTAGTGACAGTATAATTACGAAATCGCGCCTGCGTGAGAATAGACGTTTCGTCTAACATAAACAAACGAGCGATACACAATTTTCACACTGTATCCTCGTCTGGTTCGCTCCGGTTTTACACGTTATACCTACGCGTACACACAAGTGATGCACACGCTACATAAAAGGGACACGAAACGAGCAAGGAGAGGAGGAAGCACAATTTGCGTTTATGATACACACAAAGAGTTTAGAACGTGAAACGCCGGGACACGGGGAGCGAACCGAGGAATTCGGTAAAACGAGCGAAACGGGCGAAATAGGGATGCTCCCGCGAACCCTAAGGACGAAACAAAAGAAAAGAATGAAACGGTAACATTCCACGGGAAGTGAAATCGTTATCGAGGTCCTACCCCCCGGTGGAAACCGAATGCCAACAGCGAATAGGTTTCTTTTTGGTAAAACGAAAACGCCGAAACGCCGTTATTAAGCATCGATGAAAAAAAAATCGTAAAAAGATCAATGTCAGAACATGACAAGAGAATCTAAATTACAGATTGTATAGACCTGTACAGGCACAGAGGATCGTTCGAATGAAGACAAAACGAAGCGGTGCTCGAAGCCATGAAACTCGATCGGATTCGGCTGAAGCTTCTCTTTCTTCGGATGCTATGTCATGTACGTGGAACTTACTTCATGTTTGTTTGACTCGGAAGCGTATGCTATGCCTTCATGCAAGCCGTATTCCTGCTTCTGCACAATATATCACCAATTCCATGAAAACACGCAAGATTCGGGCAGGATTTACGGTAGTTCGACATAAATAACGCACGACACTAACACCACCCCAACACCCTGCCTATGCACATCTGGCCAGCCATATTGCCGACTCCAAGCCCATACTCCTACCACCCTTCGTCTTGATGCACACGCCTACCTAGAGGGAATACTCGCGTACCGAACGTTATTTCGTTCTGCCATGTTTTCCCCCCGTCTTTGCTACCGCATTTCAACCGTTCAATTCATCATACACCGAGTATCGAACATATCGATCCTATTTTGATCACACTGATCGATCGATACGGTTAAATCTATCGTTCTTGTGGCGGGACATTTCTCTCGAATGCTCGATAAATAAAAATGTTGACCACCGATAATTATTACGTTCGATTATCGATGACAATCGGAGCAACATGATTATCGATTTATCGAATGTCATTCGATGAATGTAGTGTCGTTGCGATATATACTTACGCGACTTGTGATACAGAGGAAACAAACCTGACTATGAATCCGGTTTCGTTCGAATAATCAACATCGTCAACGGATTTTTACAAGGTTTGTTCGATTCGTCGATTCTCGTAACGCCGACAACCACAAATAGATCGATTTATGTGGAACAGATAAAACAGACATATGTCTTCTTTAAAAATGTTCACAACGATGTAATGTTCAATCATGGAACGATCAAGGATCGTAATAGCCGACTAGTCCGTTAGGATTAAGGGCCAACGCACAGAAAATAGAACGTAGAATTTCGTATAGGCCGCTATGGAGATGTAACGGTGGCATTCGACGTTAGATGGCGCGGCAATTTGAGTTCTACATGAATACACGGGAGTTTCCACGGGTTCTGTCGCCGATGCACCTGGCGCATCGACCGAGAAACAGAAACAGCTGTCCGTTCGAAGCAACTTGAGGAATATCGTCGGTTAATCGTCGATCCAGAATCGTGTGGATCCTCGTTACGTTACTTGTGTGATGCGGAGGAAGGAGGCCTCAGGGTATCGTGTCTGTCATTGTCGCGTATGAGCCTACTTCTCGCTTCACCACTCTTTACACCACGCTTTAGGCGCTCGCTTCGACGATAACGTGCTTACCTTTTAGTTTTTTTTTATTTCAACGATCTGGAACCTTTCTCCCTCTTTTTCTCCTACTTTCTCTGTCCTTCTCTTACATTTTCTCCCTGTCCCCTCTTGGTAGGTCGGTTGCTCTCACAAACTATCTTTCTCCCTCTCGTTTCCTGTATCTCTTCTTCGCGTTCTCTCTCTCTCTCTCTCACTCTCTCTCTGTCCCTCATTCTGTGTTACTCTCGAGATCACTGTGTGCTTCATTGACGATGTAAACAGAGCGATAGCTTTTGGACACAATTGTTTCGTTTTTTTATCCTATTTAACGTGTCGTTCGCGCGTGCACTGGCGTTACGTTACCGTTGCCATCAGTCGCTATTACTGTGCGTACACAAAAGTGACGCGCGTGTCCCCGAAATACGCGCGCATCAACGTACAACGACGCGTAACATATCTTCGATGACGTTGTCTTCTTTGATCACTGGGAACGATACTCGAAGGTACACCGTTACACCGTGAAAGAAGCTACTTACATTACTCGCGTGCTCGTGATTTCTGTTCGGATGTTCGTTCCCTGTACTAGGTTATACGTAAACGATCTCCCGCGCTTGGAGTACACCAATCCCAAAACCGTGTGCCTAACTTCGAAATGTACTGTTGAATCGCATATCACAATTCGAAATTTAACGAGACATCTATTTCTGTTTCGGGGGGAACGGTGTGCTAATTTGCTCTATAAAGAGATTCGAATGATTTGGAAACTGTGTTTGGTGACAGCAATCTCATGCTCCCCTCTCTGTCTATATAGGTCGGATATACTGTGCTTTTCTTTTGCTTTCATTGTTTGAACTGTGGCTCTCATACACGATAATTACTTTGATAGTGTTCTTTTTTTATATGGATACCTATTTTTCATTCTTTTTGTTACAGTTATGTAATAATGAGTAAAGTGTAATTACATCTGCAAGGAACGTTGGATATGAATCAGTTGGCAAACATGGGAGTTTGGCCAACACACATAAAATTTGACCGTTGTACGCGTTAAGAGGAATATGGTTTATAAGACTATAAGAAAAGGCGATCAACAGACAAAATCATAAGGAATGGTATTCTATTGGATTCTATTGGATGTTAGATAAGCCAAAAAATGTCTGCTGATTCAGGATGGAGTGCTGTTATTCATCATCCGTCGGAGTTAGAACTACAGAACTGGAATTGGGAAGAGAATGATGGGGAGCAGGAAAGGGAACTTCCTTCGACCGTTGACATGGATGCCATAAAAGGTGGAGGTAGTTGGGATCCAACCACGGAACCTAATGGTATCATAATGCTTGCTTTACTAGAGTACTTTGATGCTTAAATGGCAATTCCTAATCTCCATAATATAAATATTTGGCCGTGTTAGGAACACATTCAGTCGATTCCGAAGAAGATTCAGATTCTGAGGACGAAAGTTCCGGTGGTACAGAAGGAAGTTGCTCATATTCGGATTCGAATTCGGACTCGGACGACGAGAGCAGTGGCGACGAAGAAGAGGAGGATACAGGGTCGAATTCGGATTGTACGTCCGAACACAGCGAGCAAACGTTTTCCATTCAAGAAACGAATTTCGAATCGGTACGTGTATCGTGATCCCGAATGCATTGAAATCAGTGTAACGGATCGGTTAGATAGTTTCGTTTTACTCCAAAAATTTCATTACAAATCGGACAAATCTCGGTATCTCTTGCAGGGAGCACTTAAGTTAAAGATCAGTATGAAAGGTCCAAAAAAAGAAGACATGGAAAAACCGCGGTGCGAAAAGACCAGAAAAAACGTAACGAAAAAAGTTAAAGGAAATTGCGAGGCAAAGGTAAACTATTCGATATTGTTAGTACGGCGGTGAGAACTACGGAAGAAACGGCGATTTCGTTTAATAGAGATGACCGGTGTTTGTCGACAACTTTCCTGTTTTTTTGTTTAGTCATCGGAATGCAGTAGTGACGATTCGGATTCATCTGAAAGTCGATTACCGTCCCCTCACGCGCAACAGCAGCAACAGCAACAACAACCGCAGCAGCAACAGCAACAACAGCCGCAGCAGCAGCAGCAACAACAACAACAACAGCAGCAGCAGCAACATCCACCGCTTCAAGAAATAAATCAAGAAGATTTGGCGGCTATTCTACCGGATCAAGAACACGAAGACGCTCCGTTCGATGGGTTTGAAGATTCGGAAAGTGGTCGGCTAGTGTCGAAAGCTATAGAACGAATGTCCCTCGGAGCCGATTCGGATACCAGCGAGAATGGTGATCAAAATCCTGTACCTGTATATAGTTCTACGCTGTTGCAACAATTTGTCGAGAAAACAGCCTTGTTATCGGAACCACGAAAACGACGAAGTAAAGCGGGCAAGAAATTAAACGATTCGGAGTATCCTTGCGCTTCAAACGTGTCGCCGGATTCGGGAATTCAGTCGGTAGACAACAGCCCCCTACATTTGGCGATTAGTCCCGCGAGTCCACCAGCTCAAACGCAGTCTCCAGTCCAAACTGTAGCCGCGAAACCGGCGGTGAATGTCGATCGTGTGTTATATCCGCCGAAACGCAAACCTGGTAGACCGGCGAAGTCGGTGTCGACGCAACCACGTGGTCCAGGTAGGCCGCGATTGAAGCCAGAAATCGCGGAGAAAATCGAGAAACTCGAAAAGACGGAGAAACCGGAGAAGAACGAGAAGAAAGAAGTAACGTCACAGCAACCGCAAAAGGTCGCGAAGGAGGAACCTCCTAGCAAGAGAGGGAAAACAAAAACGATGCAACATAAAACCGGTGTGCCTCGGGAGGAGAAGGAAGAAGGGAGCGATTCGACGAGGAAGTTAAAGGAGAAGCCAGTTTGTCAAAAGAAACGTAGCTGTAATGTCCCCAAGCAATTCTCGCAGGGGAGGATGAATAGGAAAAGGAACAACTTGAGTTCCCCCACACGCGTCAAGTGCCTAAGTAGAACTGTTACGAGTAAATATGGAAAAGATGCGAATCAATGCGATGGGAGGATGTGCAAGAAACTGAGGAAAGACAAACCGAGCGCGAGCAACAAATCGACGATTCCGTTACGTAGACAGAAACAATCGTCCTGCGAACGGGTCACCTCGGATAGAAAGACGATCGCGGGCAGAAGAAGTTTGAAAGAGAACAGGAGCAATTCCGGCCCGTTGTCCAAGCGGCAAAGCTTATTGAAAAAGAATGTCGCGCCGGTCACGCGACGCGTGTTAAAAGAAAACAAAAACAGCAAGAGAGCCGTGACTGCGTTCGAGACGAACGGCGTTGGTGTGCAGACTCTGATTTCCTTGCCTGTCGGCCAGGTGCTGAAAGCGGAAAAAGACGAACGACCGAGCAACAAGTGCGACAAAGCGACGCAGCCTATACACAATCATTGTCACAAACACCATCACCACAAGCATCGACGGCGATTACCGTTGAATCCCCCGAAGAATCCGATACGCATCGATCCGTGTATCATACAGGAGCTGGAGAAGTTAATCGAGGAGTTCGCCAGATCCTGCAGTCTGGGTCGTAACAACGCGACCGTCGGCTATACCGAATTGCCGCAGATATTCCGTGTGAAGAAACTAACGAAGAAACGGAAGGGCGATGTAGCGTCGAGCGACGATCAAAAGCTGAAGAGACGTTCGAAGAAGGAGAAGACATTACCAGGAACCGACTCGAAGAGCGGCGTGAATGCGAACGCGAATTCGAATCCGAACGAGCAAAGGTTGCCGTTAAAGAAGAGGCACTATCACGTGTCTAGTCCTCACAGTTCACAAAGCTCCAACTCGAGTTCGATCGATCCGACCGCTAATGAGACCAATTGTACGGAGAGTCACATAGAGGAGGCTATCGAAGCTACTATCACGAGATACGGCGGTGGCGGCAGCAGTTCCGCGTCCTCTTCCCAAGAAGATACCGTGCCGATCACACCTAAGAAGCGACACAGGGACGCCGAGAACTCGAGCCCAGAGAAATCGACCGCGCCCACATCCGAGTCGTTGGTAGAGAAACCGTTGGAACAACCGGAAACGCAGCAGCCACGTCGGAAGAAGAAGATCGTTAAGGATCTTAGGGTCACGGTGACAAAGCTCCCCACTGAGAACGGTCACGGCGCTTCGGATAAAGCCGAGAAACTCGAGAAACCTGAAAAGAACGACGGCAAGGTTGGGAAACCGGAAAAGGGCGTCCACGACTCGAAGAGCGCCAAAGCCCATACGGATAAGACCTGCGGTAAAAACGAAAAGGTGAACTCTGAGAAATTAATAAAACCAGACAAGAATCAATCGGACAAGCCCGAGAAGACGGAGCAAGCGTCGCCGGAACATGCTCGTCTGGAGAAGAATATAAAGGTCGACGCGGCGGAGTTTCAAGCGACCGAGAGCTACGAGGAGAACGACACTGCGAACGAGAGCAAACCACCGCGGGACAGCGACGCTCAGAATCTTCCGAATCCGACGAATAATTCCGCCGCGTTGGTTCTGACGAAGAAGAAGATGAGGCGTCGCAAGGCGATCAATCGTACCGGTTTCCCGACGCTGAAAAAGAAAAAGAAAAAGAAAAGATCGTCGAGCCCGAGCGAAGCCACGACCGGCTCGACTGCGAAAGCTGGAACGACCAGCGACGACAACGGTGATCCTGATGGCGATCGAAATTCGTCCAAGGAGGGAACCGAGGACGCCATGGAGGACAGTAAACCGAGCGTGCTCAGCGCGGATATACGAGATTCGTTCGCATCTACCGAGCACGTTGTCAAACCAGCCAACGACATCAGCATCGAGGGCAGCAACGACAGGGAAACACAACTCTCGACCAAGCATACCGTCGTCCCCAACGTCTCGAATCCCGAGAACGCTAATTCCACGAAACAGGAGGGTTCGTTAAGTCGTGCTCGTTCGAACGAACTCTCCGAATCGCGTTCTGGACAATTAAGGGTACGTAAAGACCTCGTCGAACCGGAGACCAGCACGCCACCGAACGAAAACACGTCGCAGAAACTCTGTCCGGTGAAGTACGAGAAGATCCAGGACACGAAAACGTACGACGAGAACGCGCCCCTCGAGGATCCGCTCGAGAGGTACGAGTCGGGCGAACAGGAACGTTGCGTCGTCGAGCCGACAGAGGAAAAATCGAGGCATCATCCTGAACGTGGAGGTTCCCAGACAAGTATAAAAACGGAGCATTCTGGTCCGTTGAATGGAAGTCAAAAGAAACGCCGTGGTTCGTCCAGTCCTTGCACTCTTGTACCGAGAAACATGAAACGTTTGCGTAGCGCCGGTTACGACACGGAGAACGACAATGTGTCGAACAGTAATGTTCTTGTGCGCGGCGAGTCAGAGGTTGGGAAACACTCGAGCTCGACCCACACTAGGAAGAAACAGTCGAGATGGAAGAAACGTTACCTGCAGGGAGGTGTGTTGCAGGACTACGGGAAGGAGTGCGAGTCGAAGACGCGAAGCGGCAGCAGCAGTAGCAGTACGGACACTTCAGGAAAAAGTAAAATCGCAGGGGATGCGAACGAGTCTACGGTTCTGTTGTCGGCTTCGTATCAATGCGGGAAATTCTTGCGACAACGGAAGATGTCTTTTCAGCTGCCGTACGACTTATGGTGGCTGCACACGCAGTCCAGGCTGCCCGGTAGGGAATCGGTACCATCGTGGAATTACAAGTAAGAGATCGATAGACAAGCTGCACATTGTGTGGTGTTTTGCAGATTTGTTTTTTAAGTTAAATTCAGCTGGATTGGGAAAATACCACACTGCGCACTGATAAAAAAAGTATCATCGGTGTGTAACGTATGCTTCAATCGTGTCTTTTTGTTTTCTTTCGTAGGAAAATTCGTATGAACGTTTATTACGACGTGAAACCGACGACACTGTACGAGGCTCAAGCCTGCGAATGCAAACCGGAAAGCGGCTGCGGCGACGATTGCATCAATCGTATGGTTCTGAGCGAATGTTCGCCGCAGCTCTGCCCATGCGGCGACAAATGTGAGAATCAAAAAATTCAGAAACACGAATGGGCGCCCGGGTTGCAGAAGTTCATGACGGAGAATAAAGGTTGGGGTGTGAGGACACAAGAGGCCATCAAAACCGGTGTATTTATCCTCGAGTACGTGGGGGAGGTCGTGTCTGAGAGAGAGTTCAAATCTAGAATGGCGACCAGGTATATCGAACGAAACAGTTACGTACCCTCGCGAGAAAACCTGGTTTTCACTAAGAGAAAAAGCGACGTAAGGGTGAGAGCCTCCTACACCAGTTGGAAACTTTATTCCAGATACTGAGATAAATGTTAAATCGAATGTTAATTTGGAATAAATTCCGGTAAGTCCCAATACCAAGTGGTAGGAGGCCCTTCTACTACGTCACTTTTTCCCCTAGCGGAAGCCGAGTTTACTTGTGGGTTTATAATCAACGATAAAGTGTAAGAATAGACCTTTCATCCAATGTATTTCTTCGGCAACGTTGCCCCATTTCTATTTTAATGTCACCACCCGCCGAATTCATAACGTAGATTCACCGTTCTCATAACGTCTGTAGAGATCACTAAAATCACAGGCATTTTTAAGGTGTCGGTACTACAGTTTAGGTTAGCCACCAACTCCCATAAGATGAAAGGTCTGTATCCTTATATCTCGTCGGTGGGTACAATACATTGACGTGCACGATTCGAGCATCGATAACGTAATTTTCTTTTCTGTTCGAACCTAGATACGCGAACGATACCCACCACTATTGTCTGCATCTGGACGGGGGTTTGGTGATCGATGGACACCGTATGGGGGGCGACGGACGATTCGTGAATCATTCTTGCGAACCTAATTGCGAGATGCAAAAGTGGAGCGTTCACGGACATCCGCGTATGGCGTTGTTCGCCTCGAGAGACATCCAACCGGGGGAGGAGTTGACGTACGATTACAATTTTGCGTTGTTTAATCCATCCGAGGGACAGGAGTGTCGATGTGGTAGTAGCGCGTGCAGGGGCGTAATAGGTAACGATGAGACTAAACTTTATTGTTACGGAATTGTGTAACCATTCCTTGCGTTTTCCTATTCCCACTTGTGTCTTTTATGTTCCACAGGTGGGAAGAGTCAAAGGGTTCCAAAGACTGTTGTTCCACTTCCGTCTCAATTGGAACCGACGGAAAGGCGGTCGGTCGGCCGACCGAGGAAGAACATACGGAAGTCCAACGCGGTGCAGTCCGTCAACTCTAAAGGCATTTGCAAATCTAGAAAAGTCGGCGATTCGAGCCTGGTTCATGCTCCCGCGCTGAAGCCAATGTCTCACCAGCAACGATGTTTCGCTCAACTGCACCATTGCTTCTTGTTGAGGAACTTGGAGAAGGTGAGACGGGTGAAATCGTTGGTGAACCAGGTACAGATGCAGAACGGTAAAGCGAAATTCGGAAATGCGAGCACCTTCAAGGATAAGAGTCCCGGCGACGCTAAGATCCAATCGGATGCATTCTTCTCGCAATTGACCGCTCTGACCAACACGAACACGCGGACAGTGCGGACTCGGAGGCTGGCGCAAGCTCAGGACGATCCGGAAGTCCACAAAACCGCGAAGCTGGCGAAGGTAAACGAAACGAATTCACCGAACGAGTCGTTGAAGTATAGTATCACCGGAGAAACATTTTCATTTGAACTTTCAGGTACTGAAAGATTTGTACAGCGTCGTGGCGACAGCGAACGACGAGAACGGGCAATTGTTGTGCTCGCCGTTTGTAACGTTGCCCTCGAAACGAAAATTACCGGATTATTACGAGAAGATATCGGATCCTATAGATTTGACCACGATCGACCAATGCATCGGGACTGGTCACTATAAAACCGCTGAGCATTTTGATCACGATATGATCAAGCTCTTCGACAATAACGTCCGATTCTTCGGACGAACCTCGGAATTGGGGATCGCCGCCGCTAGACTGAGAAAATTGTACCTCGGAAGTAAACCGGACTTCGTGGATGCCATAACGGAGGCGATGGGATGCCCTCCTTCTCAAGGATTTTTACCCCCGAGGGGTTCCACTGCTGGCGAAGAAGACGTTATTAGGTGTATTTGTGGGTTGCACAGGTGGGCTTTGGTTCAAGTAACCTTTTCACGCGTTGCGTTTTTTTTTTCTTCTTTTTTTGTTCAATCTGTGCTGTTCATCCGATTAAACTTCAACGTTCGGTTTATCCATTATTACGCAGGGACGAAGGACTCATGATCCAGTGCGAACGATGCCTGGTTTGGCAGCACTGTGACTGCGTGAAAGCCGACACGAGTATCGAGTCTTATCTGTGCGAGAGATGTCAGCCCCGTTCTGTTGATTTGGAGATACCGTTGGAGGGGGACGAGGAGGAGGAGGGGAAGAAACACTATGTCACTCTAATGCGCGGTGATCTACAGCTCAGACAAGGCGACACTGTGTATGTGTTGAGGGACACCCCGGAGAAGCATACGTACAAAACCATTCAGAAGCCTGATTACGAACAGATGGATATCTTCAGGATCGAGAGACTCTGGAAGAATACAGAGTACGTATATATATATATACCAGCGGTGTTGAATTCATTCGTTGTTGGAAAATGTTTACCGTTATACAGGTTGTTCCAAAATAACTTCGACTCCCGGAAACAAGGGATTTGTGGGGTGATTTGAAACAACTTTTTCCTTAGCGAAAATGTTGTCCGAGGATTTGTTAACGAAGCTATTTCGGGACACCCTGTAGTTCGGCAGTCGAAGATTGTTCATGTACGTTTGTTTCGACAGGGGGGAACGATTCGTGTTCGGTCATCATTATTTGAGACCTCACGAGACCTATCACGAGCCCACACGAAAATTTTACGAGAACGAGGTCGTGTGCGCTCCGCTGTACGAAGCAGTTCCGTGCGATCTGGTTGCCGAGCGTTGTTGGGTTCTCGATCCCCATACCTATTGCAAAGGTAGTTGGTCCTTAATCCTTTATTTCACTATTCATCGTACCACTCCGTGTCGCGGATTCTTTGATCAATTTTTTTTTTTATTACCTTTAACATAGGCCGACCGGTTGGGTCCACGCCCGAACATACTTACGTGTGCGAGTATCGCGTCGATCGGGCTGCTCGACTGTTCACCAAGGTCGCCAGAGCTAGGCATCAAGTCTGCACGAAACCGTACGCTTTCGAGACGTTTCCACAGCGTATTAAACATTATCGAACGTATTTGGTGAGTACCGATGCCAATGCTATACAGTGGACAGCCCAAAAGTCAGTAGAACATTTAAAAATAGAACACGCGTGGCACTTCCCCATAATACGTACTTTCGAACACACAAATTCGTTCTCTCGCCAAGTTGCGTACGCCGGCGCACCAGCAAGATCCAGCTTTTGAAAACGATAGAATTTAGCATGGAGGGGGCTCTGAATTCATTGCCATTTAACTCCCCTACAGCCCCGACCATGGCAATATAGTTAGAGTCCATTGTAATAGGAAGATCGCGAGAAGAAAAAATTGTTTGACAAATTCTTACAGCCTCACAGCCTCGAAGGGATACAAATCGGGAATAAAATGACTAAAGAAAAGAAGAAAATGAACAATCAGGATCTGGAGACAAATCAGAAGTCGGAATCGAGTGATAACTCGAAAACGCAAAGCAAAGATCAACAGAAATCTTCCACGAGTAAGGGTAGACGACGGTCGAACGAAATCTTATCTATCCCCACACCGGCGACATCGTACGCCCAGGTAGTATGATTTCTAATTTATTTCATCCGTGTACGGCAGGTGTATCGTCGGGATACGCGTATAACGTAACACAATCGGCGCTGTTTCTCGTTTGCAGAGAGAAGAGCAGAGGCGAAGATTAAATAATATTTTAACCGGCTTGCTACAAAAAATGCCGAACAAAAAGGATCCGTTAGATTTGTCGTTCTTGTTGGAGAGGAATAGACGAAATCGAAAAAGACCCGGTGGATTGAATCCGTGACATTGGATCATACAGCAACGATAATAATACGGCATTAATATTTCCGTACGCGATACGGACCCCACTGTTAATCTCTGTTACAGAGAAATCCGTAATCAAACCGATCGGTTGATGATCGTTTCGCTTCGTTTATAAGTAAAAAAAAAAATTGATTCCATTCGATCCGTTTCATATAAGGTAAACGACGAATATTCGTGTTTCCCATCTTCTCACACTCTATATTAACGCGACCCGTCCATTCGTATCATATTTAATCATGTACGCGAACGCTACCTTTTATTGAGGATGTCGTTATCGGTCGAGATCTTTTTTATATGTTGTTTTTACACGCGCGCGAAGCTGTAGAAAATTTCCGACTAAAGATTACAATCGAAATCTTTTACAGTTTCCTTAGCATATATCGTTCTTGCTACCTTGGATTAGCTTTTCCTTTTTCGCGTAGATAACGGCGTTGCGACTCGAGGAAAAGGTAATCCTGCGATCGTTTTTAGGAATATTTGCAACTGTTATACCGTGTCAAGATTGTACGTATAGATATCAATTGACTAGAGAGATAATTTGTTTTCGTGAAAAACGGATCGACTTGGATCGAGAATCTTGATCCCATACGCGAAACAATGCATCTATCGAAATTGGATCCAAGAGAGAACTGTTACTTCTCGTAGAATTCTAATGTAATTAGAATCGCGGAATTGTATAAAAGTATTTGTAAATTTCATTCATAGCGAATACACTTAAGTGTACAAATTCTACGGTACTCGGGATCGATCGGATCGAGAGAGACCAACGATACGCGTGGCGCGAGTGTGTATAAATCCCAGCCGCGTGTAAAGAGGCGAACAGAGAGACCGACAAGAACGGAATCGAGTACATGCGAGGCTTTATTGCACAAAAGTACCATTAATATATTTTTCATAAGCCCAGTGTTATTTGAATTAAGTGTAATATATAGGTTTTTAAATTGATAGATAAATATTTACTAACATATTTAATTTATTAATGATCGCGATCGAATATAGCTAACTGTCGCTATAACGATGAATATACGCAGGATTTCGTATTTATTATTACATTATGCAGTTAGTAAATACATATAATTAAACGCTATTTAATACGCATAATCACATCTTGTTTACATCGTGTTTTTTTTTTTTTTTTTTAATATTCTGCACCGTGTCCGAGATGTTTCGTCGCATGAAAATGGTACTGCAATAATTCTTTCTAGTTCTTTTCTTTTGACGTGACACCAAAACGGGTTATCGCTCGAGAAAATGACATTTACACTTACATATCTTTGTACTTGAGTAGACTTTAATGATTTGGTCCGTCGGCGAAAGCCAATAATATGTTTTTAATGCATTTTATCCAATCTCATTCGCCTTGAAAACTCTCTAAACAGAAACTGTACCTTAATCGATATTGTTATTTGTAATCAACGTTATAAAATCGTCTAGTTTCGCGATATAAATCTTCTTTATTTTTTAATTGTTTCTGACGTGAATAAACACATGCAGCTTTCTGTCAACTGAATCGTAGACATTCGATATTCATTTAAAGATTATACAAAATTCTGTTACCGTGCGGTGGTACCTAAGAGATTTTCCGGTAATTTCCCCTTCGATCGGAATGGCCGTGCGATTCCAATTACACGATGCGTTCTAAATGTCGTCGGATAAATTGCAACGCGGTCTTGTAAATCATGTTGAATTAATTTAAATTCTTGTCTGTAGACCAACAATGTCAACGTAGTCGTTGACGGTTTACGTTAAGTATGCGTGAAGACTGAATTACTGTTACAGGATATTTCTAGCAGGTAAATAGCGCCGATCCGATCTGGGTTGTAAATAGTTTAAACTCCAAATAAATAGAAGATATTTTTTATTTTTACGATTTAAGTTTGTACACTTTTGTCAACAAGTAAATTCTCCGATTACGGATTAATTTTGGGCGATACTCTTATTCTATTCGAACGAGAGGAAACAAATTTTGTTCATATAGATTCGTGATCTGACGCAAATGTAGCACTCTTCGATTTGTAGTCGACTTCGAATCGTGGTCACGCGTATATATACGGAACACACATTCCCTACGTTTCTTATTATATTCTCTTCGATCTGCATCTATTTATGTCCTTCGATGCTTCGATTAAAGTACCTTAATTCGAAGTCTCGTAAACTGTAAATAAGATTTTTTTTTAAAAGAAAGGAGGTAAAAAGACAATCATCCTGTAACTATGAACTAACGATTTCCTTTGTTACAATCGGAAACATAACGTACGAAAGATGGGTACTATTTTGTTAACCGAGATTATTCCAGCGGGCAACCGAGGGCAATTAAAAAAACCGTGACGAGGAAAAGGGTATGTAACGACAGCGTGATCTGACTAAAGGAGAAGGAAAGTGACGAAGGAGAAGAGATTTACGTTGGGTAACAAAATGCATATTTTTTTTTTTGATCATAGAGCAATATTAGATAGTTATAAAATAGATCATTCAATTCGACAGTTGAAAATACATTCTGGTAGTCCCGCGAATTCATTCGTTCAATAAAACGCGGATAAATATAAATCAGGTCTAATAATTTATTCGTGACACGATATTCTCTTTTTTTGTACAACACTGTCATTAATATAGAAAGATAAAACAAAATCATATACAATATCACTCTCGTGTGTTGTCGAGAACTCGGATCTGTATTTTTTTGTTTTCTCTCCTTATTACATGGTATGGTACTTTGCTTAATATATGTATAAATAGATTTCCAATAAACGTTCCGTGCAATACGTTTGAAAATCTGTACATATTTACACGTTTCTTTTCCGAGAGCGATAAACCGTTGCAAGTGTTTTTAATCTTTTCGTGTTTAATTGTATAGTGTACCCATACGCGACACTTTTCTTCTTGGTAGGTCTTTTCGTTCAAAGGCGTTACAAGACGTTTTATACTATACGTTTACCCCCTTTTGTTCGTTAAAAAATCACGCACGTAATCGAAATTCATTAGCGTCGTGACGCGATCCCCTCTCGAAAATCAACCTTAAATTGCAATTACATAATGCTATATAATCCATCAACGGTTCGTACTGCATTCTTCCAATGCAAATCAGTATTATGGTGCATGTGTAACGGTGCCTTCACGCGACAAATCTAAATCGTTACTTGATTTATAAAACCACAATAACTTTGGAATTTGTATATCGTATACGACATACGAACAAAAAAAAAATCGTGAATATATTGTCGTGGAAAAATTTGCCCCATCTATTCGAGTGTGTGCAATCAAAACCAACCAATCTGGCATTGACAACACTCTGACCAAGATTATAGCTTTCATATACTCCTCGTAGATATCGAGGGAGACTATATCCTATCGTGGAATCGCCAGTTAAAGCAGTTTTTTTTACATTTTCCACCGTGTTTGCCTGCAAAAGTAAACCGAAAGAATTGATAAGAATATTGTATCCTAGATCTCGTTCACTTACTACGGTGTACGGATTCAATTTCTTTTTTTCGCAAGACATTCTTCGAGCAATATTCTCTAACAATCTTGCACTACAAAATTTTCTTACTTAAGAAATAGATTTAAATGAGAACAAAATAACAGTCAGTAATAGTACCTCACTGTTCCACTCTTGTGACATTTATCGTGGTGGATTATTGTTTGTTTACAGTTTGATCACCACTCGTGTTAGTTAGACTGCCCTGTTGTTGCTGTTGCTGTTGCGGCTGTTGTTGTTGGCCCCAATACTGATTGTAATACTGCTGATTCCAACTGTTCCAATTTCCGTTACCGTAGCCCTGTTGAGTATAGTTGTTCTGACTGTAAGAGCTCTGACCGTAGCTCTTCCAGCTACCCCACTGTTGCGATCCCCAGTTATTTTGTTGTCCCCAGGCAGTACCTTGGCCACTCGACCAATTACCTTGTTGATTCCACGCGGATTGTTGCGACCCCGCATAATTTCTTGCATGAAAAGAAAAAGCACAATTTTATTATCACATACACAATACATACACATTACGAGAAGAAACACGCATAAAAAAAGTGAAATGAATTGAGAACTCTGCTTACCCCATTGGAGCCCAGCCACCTTGACGCGAACCTACGGCTCGACCTCTATCGTTTCCCATTCTTCTGTCTACAGTACCGCCTCTTCTATCCATTCCACGATGTACAAGTGGTATAGGTGCTCCTCGACCACCTCTCCACGATACTGGTGGACCGTAACCGCCACCGTGCCTATGTCCACCCCTTTGAGGTCTATCCCTCCAACCCATGTTACCACCCCCACCACCACCACCACCACCTCGCCAGCCAGGATTACGATTCCTCTCAGAATCTGTGAACATCATTTACTGGGAATAGTATCATCTTTCTCGAGTATTTATTTAGCCCTTTTTTTCATTCTTCCTACAACACTTACAATTATTGCCACGTCTGTCACGATAATCTCGACTGTCCCGGTTATCGCGATTACTTCGCGCGTTATTGCGATTTTCTCGAGCATTCTCTGGTCTTGAATCGAATCGTGGTCGTTTACTCGCTTGCTGTTGACCGTAGCCGGCTTCTTTTGCCTCTTTAAGGTATTTGATTATAAGCTTCTCGCCATCCTCCTGACTCAGTTCGATCCATTCGACAACGTCAAAATGTTCGCCAACGACCGGAGCTCGGAAACTTGCTGGAACCAAATACATCATGTAAGTTGAGGTATATAAAATCAAGGTTCTAAAATATATCAGTGTAATATACAGCAGTCTCAGGCTCGGAAATATTCTAACAAACCTTTCATTTCCATTAGTACAGATTCAGCAGGTTCCTTGCCTTCGATCGGTTTGTGTTTAGCAACGCGCGATTTGAATTCTTCTTCGGAGGGTACCAATACCATCGCTTTTCTCTGGTACCCACTGAAATTCTTCATTTTACGCCTTTGTGCGGAAGGATATACATTTGTCTGTATTCCAATTTCATGGAACATACAAACGTGGTTATTAAAAAAATGAGATACAAAATAGGTGGAGAAACCGAACATCGCAAATGTTAATGAGTAAATATGTCGTACATACCTGGTCTAATATATAGTTGCGTCTTCTAGTTGGAGCTATTTCCAGTAACTTATCTAACACGCGGGTACACTTATCGATAAGAACCTCCCACTGATCATTGTTGTTCTCTTTGTGCGACAAATCTGAATCCTGAAATAACGTTGTTAAAATATATTTCGGTATATGTGGTACGTTCTTGTAATTTATCAAACCGTATAATCTACATACTTTTATTTTGTCGATTAGACTACCGAGTCCTAAAATATTGTACATTTTGTGGGGTTGTTCGGCCGCGTGTTTGATCGCCCAAGTGGTCTTCCCACAACCGGGTAATCCGCACATCATTATAACTTCGCATTCTTCTTTTTTGTCGGGTCTCCGTGGACCTGGAATCTTATGCTGAGAATCTATCTGTCCAATGGAAGTGTAATCGTCTAGAACTTCTTCAGCCCATGGTTTCTCCTGACCGAAATTACAGGAAAAGCTACAGTTCTTGCTTAAAACATGCGGGAATAATGATTTCTCGCCGAGTTCTTCCTTCGAGATGTTAAAAGCCGTGCCTTGGTCTTTCCCATTTATGGTATACGACAACACGATACTATTCTCGGATGTTGCATCGAAATAACAGCCAATAACGTCGTCTTTACCGAACTGAAGCCCATAATCTTCGAACTGATTATCGGTTAATTTTTTACCACTGCTACTGTACCCGAAACTGAACTTGTCTTCTCCAAGTTGCATCGATGTGTACGGAGTCGACCAACCAATTCTAAGTATGTGCGGGTATTCTTCGTTTTCTCTATCGGCAGGGCATAGGTCTACGATTTTTGCTTCGTAATACACTTTTCCACGAAGAAAACCATACGAAGCTCTTGCGCCAGCCCACATATGCGAGAATCCATCGTTGTGCATTGGGGTAGCAGTAAAAAATCCTTCCTTGTCGATAACCAAATTCAAATCCGAATCATCTACAAAAAAATTTCTGTACAATTAACTAATTCAAAGGAACGTAATGTGCTTATTTCGATTTATACTAAAAAAAAAAAAACACCTACACCAAGATAAAATTAAAGCAGCATCGTCGATTTCGGGTTCGTTTTCGATGAGTTCAACTGCGGGTGAATCTTCACGATCTTCCATAGGGCTAGGCGATCTTTTCCGCTTTCGATCCTTTATGGCTTCATTCTTACCTTGCTCTTTCAATTCTACGTCTGTATCTTCTTCGACTTTTAGTTCCGTCATTTCTACATCCTTTCCACGTAAACGAAAACAGGTCAATGATTAAAAAGTAATATTTCCTGTAGATACAGTAAGG
This sequence comes from Dufourea novaeangliae, assembly GCF_001272555.1. Taxonomy (NCBI): domain Eukaryota; kingdom Metazoa; phylum Arthropoda; class Insecta; order Hymenoptera; family Halictidae; genus Dufourea; species Dufourea novaeangliae. Next base: position 634,400 of record NW_015374053.1, on the reverse strand, counting down.
TTCTCATGTATCGAAATGTCGAGGACAACTAAATTTATTTCAATTGCTTCAATTTTGAAACACAATTACGAAAAGCATCGTGGTTACATTGTTTCAAGTTTATCTGTTGATTTTATTTGCAGTCCTCTATATTTTACTGAGATCGCGGATTACACGAGATAAAAGTACAGAGAAGATAAAGTTGGCGAATGGCGTAAACGTAAAATGTATTTTACGAAACAGAAAAGGACCTATAGTTAATCCAAGAGTCTAAACTTGTGAAAATTAAAAATACAAGTATCTGTTACATTAAAAAAAATGTACATTCAACAAAGAATTGTTTGTGCATACCTGTTCATTTTGTTTATCGTCAATAATATCGTCCACTGCTTTTTCGTTACCCGATAAAATATTCTGATCCTCCATTGAACTATCTTCAGGTTTTGCTTCGTCATTTTCATTCTCATCTGTATTCTGTTCTTGCTCAAGTAAATCGTCTGTTGGTTCTTGTGTTTGAGGAATGTCGCTAGTTTTAATGTCACTAACAGGTTCTACAATTTGCACATCATCTGGTGCTTCTACCATTTCTTTGTCATTCTCAAGAGATTCCTCTTTCGTGTCTTCCATTCTATTTTCTTCTTCCTTAAATGTACTTGGTTCATCATTCTTTACTATATCTGTCTCACTAAGTTTGTTGTCTGATAAAACCTCTGTACTTTCCAAGTTTTCTTCCGTCTCAGCAACCTGTATTGGTTCCTGAGGTTGATCCTTATAATCTACCTTTTCCTCTAACTTTTTCACAGACAAATTTTCTTTGTCGTTACTCTTTACAGGTGACTTTGCATTAAATACTTGTGCAACACCTGCTTTACTCTCCCTATCTTTTGTTTCATCTTCATCTTTTGTAATTTTCATTGCATCTGAACTTTCATTTTTTACATTTTGCAGTGGCTCTTCTGTTTCTGCTTCTTTGATTCTTTCCAAGGATTCAGATTTTTCTTCTTGCGAGGCAATGTCTTCTTGCCCCGTACCTTCCTCCAATATAGTAGGTTCTTCTTGTAGAGCAGGTTCTGATATTGCAGGTGATGACTCACGAGACCTATCATTTTGATCTGATTTTTTCGGAGAAGTCCGTTTCCTAGAGTAAGTGACCCTAGAAGTCCTTCGTTTCTTTGCTCCAGGAGTTTCACGTGGTGTCACCGGTGCTGCATTTTTGGACAGTCTACTAGATTTTTTCGGTGTCTGTGGTACTTTGGCCGATTCTGACGACCTCTCATCATTTTCTTGGCTTGTTACATCGTGTGTATTTTCTGCAAAGGTATTTGCTTTCCCTTCATCTTCTATAAATTCAAGGTGTGTTTGTATCAAAGCAAGTTAAAAAATAATGATAAGTATACACAAAATTATACAAACGAAAAATAATTGTAAACGTAAACGATGAAGATAATTAAGATGAGTCAAAGAAGAAGTGTATCGATTAAATATGAAGAAAATTTTCGGGGAGCGTCGCGCGCAAGAACGTATGTAAACACAAAACAAGAACGTAAGGTTTCTGTTTGCGCGTGGTTAGAATTATAAGAAACATTTATCTTACGGTTACCGATTACTTTTTAGTGATGATAAATACACTGCTTTGACCTGTTTGACTGATTATTTGTTGGTCGAATTACGTAGCAGAGAAATCATTGGAATGGTCGCTATCACCTGATCCGAATGTTTGTCAACATTGGAGTAAACGGGGTACGTTGATCATTACGCGATGAATAACGCAAGTAGAAGTATTCAAGTCAACGAAATACCACTGATTAAAGAATGTACAACTTACGACTTGCATTTTCTTCCTGTAATGCTTTACGAAGTCTTTCTACGAGCACTGACTTGACGCCTTTCGTATCGAGTCCACGCTGTGAGAGTTCTGTCCTTAATTCGACCACTTTCAACTTTTCTGGATCCATTGCGCGTGATATTTGACAATACTTTTTAGTTCACGCACTTTTATTCAGCGGAAAATGCTACAGAAAGCCCATACACGCGCCAGTAACCCGCGTTAAATATACAATATGGCGACGCAACTGCAAACAACGCGTTACGTGTTGTAAATGGATTTTATTGGTCAATGTGGCATTCATCGAATTGACGCCAACTTCAGTGCTAATGGAATTAGTGTCCCTTTGCATTGACATACTGGAATGATTGCGATTGGTTCTGGTAAGGCGGGACTTATTCTGATTGGTTGACAGATACGTATATTTAAGAGATTCGTAGAATCATATCTTCACTGAGGATTAGAATAGTTGTTCGTACCACGATACATTCCAAGAGTCAACGGCAGAAATGTATCATGTATCGTAGTATTCAGTGGTATGTCAAGCATTTTTCAAAAATACAGAATAACTACACACATTCAGAATAAAAATTGCATCTAAAGGTATCAGATAGCATATGGAAGCCATTTGAATTGATATTATGCATTAATAACGACGGATTGTGGTGTTTTTAATTAATATTTAATCATTTTATGTGTGTTGACAAAGGAATTGAATGGGTTTTTAGCACCATCTACGGAAAAAGGCTGAAGCTACTAGCCATTTAGTACTCATATTTTATCGTAAGATGGCACAATCATTCAGTACCACACAACTCGGCAGTTTTTTATCTAATAAAAATTATATTGTTAATTAAGAATTATTAAACTCTAATCTATGTTCTGTAAACTTTAATTTAAATGTTTGGTGTAGAAAATGGTCTAAGGAAAATCGTAGAACAGTGACCTGAAATTTGTGTAAATTTGAATGGTGGTACTATCCCGTGGTCACCATTTGGTACTAATTGGCTTGTAAGTTGGGTGTTTTTCCGTAGATGGCGTTACAAAAGTGACTTTATTTCTAAGAGCGAAAGATTGAATATTTATTAAAAACGCTGTAACTAATGATTACTTATGATTCGAATCAGTTTGGAAGTATCCAATGAAGGATCTCACATTGTTAAGAAGAGTATGTATTTGTTACTTGAATAGAACAGGAGGAACAACTAAAGATTTTGTAAAGCTTGGCATCCTTAACCCGAAATAATTCTCACTCATTCGTACTCTTCTTAGATACAGAACGAATGGAACGAAGATGATCGTCAATATTTACCGCTGATTCCTGAATTTGTCGGTTCATTCTTTTATATTTTTCGCGTTCCATCATGAACGCAATAAACGTGAATTGGTTACATTCGATGGAAGGTGAATCGTTGGTGCATCATTTTTACGTGAACACGTCGAAGAAAAGACGATTTTATGGTACATAGTATAATCATGGGATGGACGATTTGTAATTTTATAAATTTAGTTGATATTAATGAATCAGGTGGTCACATTCTGCCAAAATTTGTAGGTATTCTAGAAAGACCACCCTTACCATCTTCAATTGAGGAAGTTACATATAAAATTTTTATGGTTGGCAGATCAGGAGTAGGCAAAACATCTGTTGTAGCACATTTGGCTGGTATACAGGAGTCCATTAATTACGTAGAAACAAATGGAATAAAGAAGACAAATGTCTTTTGGCCAGTCAAGATATGGGATAAAGTTGTCTTATTTAAATTACAATTTTGGGATACTTCTGAAACAAGCATTAAAAAATATAATCATATACTGCCTGTATGTAGAACATATTCAAGTTATATGTATACGAACACAAGTCACCATCATTTAAATTTTTAGGCATGCAAGGATAAAGTTGATGCCATATGTTCTGTGTTTTGTTTCGATGATGCCACAGGTTTTAATGATGTTCCATATTTGATGAATACAATGGCATCTATAAAGGAAAAACCAGCCAATATAGTAATAGGAACAAAGTAAGTTAGTAACTTACCTTTATTTGTTCCTATAACTACATTTCAATATTTTCTATGATTGTCTAAACATATCTGAACAACCCTTTATAGATTTAAACCATGGTCAAGTTCTACAATAGAGGATGCAAGGATAAAGGAGTTTGAAGACAAATGGAAAGTTAAAGTTATCAGGGTTGATATTAATAAATTGTCAACAAGATCTGAAATATTTGATTATTCTTATCAGTTAAATGCCATATGCAGTATACTTTGGAATAGAGATAAAGAGTTTATATCTAAGCAAATGGGGCAGAATTGAATAATCAAATGGTAAATTAAAAAACGAACCTAACTCCATACTTGAGTAGCCAATTTTCCACAATATTGCAAAGTCTAAAGCATGCAATATTGTGAGATTATGAGAAGTTGAATGCTTACATAAATACTATAGAAAATGGTGTATTGTTTTTACGATTTATTAAATAAAAGTATTATTAAAGCCATAACTATCTCAATTTTCATTCCTACATGCCTGTATTAATACAAAATTTGTATTTATTGAAGAAAAGGAACCCCTGAAACATAATTAGCATTTGGTTGATTAGTTAGAAATAAAATAAAGTAATTATTAACTATTTCTGGAAGGGTTGTTTGCTTTTCTAATGTCTGTAATGTGTAAGACAAAGAGAAGTAGATTGTGCGACAAGGACAGAGCGTAATGCTCGTGCCACCTACTTTCGAAACCGTTTCATAAGCTCCTGGTACGTACGCGCGAAGCATGATGAAACAGGAGGTCGTAAATAAGAGGAGGTGGCACAAGAGTTTAGTACATGTTATTCTCTGTTAGATGTCCCCAGCGTATATTTGCATTGCTCGTGATTCCTCGTAAACGTGCACACCGTTAATAATTTATTTTACAATCTTTTCATGTGTGATTAAGTATCTGCTAATAATCTGTGTAATTATCAATTTTCGAACGACTAGATTGTACCCTACATTTGTACCCTAACTGACATATGTGTGGCAGGTTATGTGTATGGAAACAGAGACGCATTTTCGCCGCTAATCATTACAGGCTAAGTAAAGTAGCAATCGGACAGAATTTATAACAGTAATAATAACAGTTCGCATATAGAATTAGATTTTATTTAATCGAGAAATGGATGACGAAGCTGAAACGTATAAATTGTGGCGAATTAGAAAAACGGTGATGCAGTTATGCCACGATCGAGGTTATCTCGTTACTCAGGATGAGTTGGATCAGACTTTAGAACAATTTAAGGAGCAATTCGGTGATAAACCGAGTGAAAAAAGACCAGCACGCAGTGATCTAATTGTTTTGGTAGCCCACAACGACGATCCTACAGATCAGCTTTTTGTTTTCTTTCCCGATGAGCCTAAAATTGGCATCAAAACCATTAAAACTTATTGTCAGCGTATGCAGGAAGAAAAAATTCACAGGTAATTCGTTGCTAAACTTTTAGAATATAGGAATCATTATTTGACATTTAATTATCTTTTACCAGTGCTATTTTAAGTAAATATTTCTTATGATAGGGCTATAATTGTTGTGCAACAAGGCATGACACCATCCGCGAAACAATCTTTGGTAGACATGGCCCCCAAATACATATTGGAACAGTTCTTAGAATCCGAGTTACTCATTAACATAACTGAGCATGAATTGGTACCTGAACATATTGTACTTACTCCGGATGAGAAGGAAGAATTACTTACCAGGTATAAGTTGAAAGAAAATCAGCTGATGCGTATACAGGCTGGTGATCCTGTAGCACGTTACTTTGGTTTGAAACGTGGACAGGTTGTAAAAATTATTAGGCCTTCTGAAACTGCTGGAAGATATATTTCTTATAGACTAGTATGTTAAATGAACTTTTCATATGAGCCTGCCCTATTGAAAATGTATACAATCTTAAGATAAAACTACATATAGATTATATAACTTTTGTAAGTACCATGTAAGATAAAAATAATGAAATATATGACAGTTATTTGATGAACAAAAGAATAATGGTTACAGTTAGTTAGCACTTTATTATATCATAGTAGTATTTACTTGTTACACAATGAATGGCTTGGTATCATTACTTATGCTTTGATATAATGCATTTTAATTTGAGTAGCAATGATTAGAATCGAGATTAAAAAAACAAAGTTTGTTCAAACATGTAACTTTATTACATTCGTTTATTATACATTTCTTGGTCCAGATATATCATGGTATACTGTTGTCTCGAAACAACTCAATTCCAGATTAGTTTCAGCAATTTTACACATATATATTGGTGGAAACATTACTTACAGTAAATTTAGGTTTGCGTCGCTCTAATGCTCTGCTTTTAGTCGGTCGATGTAAAATATTTAAAGAACGACAGTGCGCAATACGTATATAAACAACTGCTAATACGTAGTAGCAAATAGTAAAAACAAAAATAATTAAAAAAAAGTATACACTGCATGATAATATTCGTTGACACAAGCAATCTTTAAGTACGCAATGCAAGTGTGAATCTGTACGCTTTGTATCTCTTAAAGTCTATCTTACTGGTCTTTAAAAATGTTGACGAACATCTATCCTATATCCACATTTTTTATAACATCAACTACGAATTAGAATGAATCTACAAACAACTCTTTTCTTGGAAATCCAAGTGTCCGATCGCTGCTGTTCTCCAATTCAAACATTATAAAAAGCCCATGCCAGGGTATTCAATTCAATGCATTTTCATTTTTCTCCCAATTTGATCAGGATAATACTAGCGTCGTTAGGAACTATATAAAACACTATAAACCACTTCAAAAAGTATCGACAATACAAATAGAATTAAACAACTATGTATGTATATATGTGTATACTTTTTAACGTCGTATTCTTAAACGTTCGTAATCATGGTTTTGGGTTCGATATCGAAACTAAATATGTAGTTCTATATCGTATAATTATTGCAGTCTTAGAATCAAAAGAAACGATTATTATTTTAGAATAATTGCTCCTTTTTCCCTTTCAAGAAGGATAATGCATTATTTAATTGTACATAATACAAGTTCTATGGATTATGGGCGTAGTAAATGAAGCATGCAAGTGTAATTAATATAATATATTGTTATCAATAAAATGTAACATAACGAATAATAATAATAATTAATAATAATAATTACAAAGTACGGCTACGTATTTTCATTGTTTACACGAAGATGAGAAAGTAAGATTTGCCGAAATAATCTGATAAAAAGAAATTATTTAAAAAATATACACGAACTTTCGTTCTTTCAAAAATTACATGTTTCAGTTTATACAGACAAATCTATTTCGCATGGCCGACTTCCGATTTATCGTATCGCTTTTTGGCATTTGTCGAAAAATGCATTACAGAACAGAAATTCATATCTGACGTAAAATTTATTACATATTTATATTCTGATAGTCGTCTAAGTTTTCCTTTCGATCGCTAATTTATTTCTAACGCGTTACAAAGAATAAATCAGTCGCTCGTTGTCCTCGAGACCTGTTAAAGATTATAATAACACGTACCACAAGTCCGTGTAAAAGTGGCATTTTCATTCGTTCTTTGTTGTAAAATCTTTAGCAAAAACGTGTTTCTCAAACAGAAACTATATGTCACAGGATAATCAATAATCGTAAAAATAAGTTTTTCCGATCGTACGAGCATGATTGGAAAAAAAAAATGAAACCATGAAACAGCTTATTAGTAGTTGCAAATTGTAATTTCGCTAATATTTAAAAAAAAAAAGCAAACTGATTTAACTTGAAAGTTGTCTGAATGGTTACTCAACGTACAGTCTGAAAGTACAAGTCTATATTATATGATACACAGCAAATATATCTGATGCATCAGTATCAGATTTGTCTCAATTATCGGAGGAATATTATCTTCCCGTTCTTACTTGTAAAAATATCCACAACATAGAGGCATAGTGTGCATTTTATGCCAAAAGGCGACGCGCTTTAATGCTATATCTATATAAAGTTCTTGTATTTCGCGTAAGGGTAGCTTTACTAGGCTCTTTATCACCAAGGTCCCCCATTCTTCGAACAGCGAATCCTCATATTTGAAAAATACAATGTTTATATGCCAGTCCAGTCATAAAACTGCCTTTCGAAACAATATGTATTTTTCGTTCAATATGGCCGATACTCTTTGTCAATTGATGTACAAAGTTTTGATATTGTACCATTGCATACGAATAACTCCATTTAATGGACTACCAAGAAATAGGAAACACCATTTCAAGATTTCTTTGTCACAGGTGAAATGTTACGAATGTATTTTCAAACCTACTCTCTACTCGATTACTCGTGAAACTGAAATATGAGATGCTTGAGAGATGTGTCTATTTTACACGCATAATGTCTATCAAGAAGATCGAGTAATAGTATCAGTCCCAGTGAAAAGTTCATCTAGCCGATGCAGTGGACAAACGATAGAAACTTGCTACCCTGTTTGTCTGCTACATGAAGGAACTCTACGTTTGCGTATTTATATCGTTAAACGTGGAGAAGTTTTTTTTTTCAATGAGACCAATGAACAGTGCTAATGGTATATCAAGCCAAGCTAAACGACTCGACGTCTAGACCACCAATACATCCTGGTAGCCCATTCAATAGGAGGAGTTTGCAAAATATTGTTGATTAATTCTGCCGTTACTCTGATCCTGTACGTGATTGTGGTGGGATAATGCGGCCGATGCCTCTGGCCTCTGTGCGCGCGACATGAGGCCTGAAATGCATCATTATTTTATTCGAGGAAATTAGGTGGAAGTTACACGATACCGACGATATCCGTGTATTCACCTAGGAGTGGTAAGGAGTAACGTATGTAGATGGAAACAGGCCCCGTCGATTGCCAATTTCTCCGTGCCACCAATGCTGATCCGTGCGGTCCGTTACAGTAATTACATCCCCCCGTTTAAATTCTAGTTCACCGGGTTCTTGTGGCATGAAATCATATAATGCTTGCACTAGACACTGAAAGAAAACAGAATGCAACGATATAAACTCGAGAAACGATCTTTACTGTGTACATTATTCGAATAATTTGCACGCATAATTACTTCTTCTGGTATCATATCTCGTAGTTTAACATCTTGTGAGCGAGAGACAGACGCCGTACGATGATATTCTACTAATTCGTTAAGACTGTTGAATTTCACCACCCAGAGGAAGAATTTTCCTTGTGCATCCCTCAATACTTTGAAGTGCTGAACACCATCGGAACATCTAATGATAAAACCATTGAATAGTTACTAGCATAGTTTATCGAATGTTTGTATAAACATATTTGGCTTTTCTGGATAGTATTTTACTAACTTAACGGACAAAGAAAAATCACCAGGAGAACTTTCGCTAATTCTGATAAGAAAAGCCCCTTCTTGCTTGTTCATTAATAGTCTTTCTGCATCTGCTCTGGTTATTCTTCCATAATACCAACTGAAAGGACACAAAACATGCATTAATTAAGAGAATTCTGTAGGGACTTACAATATAGAATATTTTTGTATATTAAAAGAAAGGAAACCCACTCATGGTTTTTCATCTCTATGTAGTTACTTGGAATGAGTCCTTCTCTGGAATCTAGTTCAGCTCTATACCAGTTCATGTCATCCTCCATATTTAGAATCTATAAGAATAACACATTTGTTATACTCTACTCATTGATGAAACAAGACTGGTAAATACGTCCTTTCAGAAGAAAAATATTATTACAGCAACAGATAACAAATAAAATCATTGTATAGGGGGTTTATCGATAAAGCTTATTCAGAATTGAATCATGTAAAATGTCCCTATCTATACTTGTCTTAAACAAATAACTACATAATCAAGTTAGGTAAGTTCATGAAATCGGATAAGAAATTTTGAACATTCAAGATAGTATATTTTCAATACACCTCACAAAACATTGTACAACAAAATGTTCAATCAAACAATATTGAAAACATTGACATCCAGTCACTCTATGATGTTCAAAACTGTCAGTTATCAAATTACAACTTACTGACGAGTTTACAAAAAAAATACGAAAAGACATGCTGAAAATATTTTCCATTAACGGACATGCCACGCACGTTTACTGAAAGAAAGTATGACTTAATACGTTTCTCCTGAACCACAAACGGAAGAAGTAAAAGGAAAGGAAGTTGTTATCGTCGTAACAATGTTAAATAACTTTTCGCCCAACGTTATGAACCAAATTTCCGATCGAACATAATTGGACCAGTATAAAGATCTTGGATCTCGAGCAACAAAGTCGAAAGAATTAAAAATGAAAAAGAAAACAGAAAGGCAACCAAGTACAATCGACTAGTGGAACGCTGTGCATTGTCGCTAGGATATCCTTAACCGACACGCGATATCCGCTCGCAGGACAGCAGTTCGGAAAGTTCGGGGTTGATAAACTGTGCGTTGAAAATCGACAACGCTACACCCTTTTCTGCCGTATTCGTGGCTCGGATGACGTATACAATGACACGGCAAGCATAGTTCTATACAAACCTTAAGGACTTGGCTCCTTCGAAAGCTAAGCTCATCCTCGGCGGTAGCCGTAAAATCTGGAAAGAGAGAGGCAATATTATACCGAGTGGTCAAAGGCAGGCACCGAAACCAGCCGCCTTTGTTTGCCAGTGGGAAAACCAATGACGGGGAATTGGCCCTTGTTTAGTTTCTCGTATAGTGGAGGGCAGGCTACCTCCGGTCGGTGTTCCCTATACTTTAAAGGAAAGACACGTAGGTGCTCACACGGCGCGGCGACACAACGCGTGGACACACACCAACGACCACTTGTGCTTTTCTTCGTTGCTGCGATTTTCTGAATCGGTCCACCGTCAGTCCCCTTTCGATCAATGGCACATTGACGCGTGCATAGTAAACGCGACACGGCGGCTGCTCGCGAATCAAATTGTTCGTTCGGCTTACTTTTCACGGTAGAACTGTCAAAATCGAAAGAAGGATCACGCGCTCGCACGGCTGTCCATCGCTCGTCTTATCAGACATTACACTCTCGACTCTCCCACTGATCTCGCTCTCCGTGTTTCGGTCCACCGCGATGCGCACTGGTCCAATGCGCACCCTCGACGTCCGGATTCGTCTGTAGATCAAACGCAAATGCGTACAACGCGTCGTACACCGATCGAATGACCTATCAGATTCGGGTTAAACGACCGAAACACGATCGCCGTTGGGCTTTTCCACGGTACGGGAACGAGAACCGTGATTCTACCACGCGAAATATACGGCGTACTACTTTTCTGTGGCGCAGGCGTGCGCATGCGTACTCCTGGAATGCTGCGTCGACTGCTTCGCCGCCATTTTGTACTTTATGAGATCGTCCGAACGCGTATACCAATGTTGCGACTTTGCAAAGGTATACAGTTTTAAATAGATTTCTATATCGGAGAAAGCTTACAGGCTAACCGTTGCAATTGTATTGTCTTTTATACCCATTGCCGTGTGTGTTCTATAGGACTTTATTTTCGCATAGTCGGATTGCAGAAACCGAACGATTACGTTTTCGGAGGAAAATTGCAAATCGATAAATTGATTCGATAGGCTTTCAATCGATTCAACGAGCTTGCGAGAGTCCGTTTAACTGCGTCACGGAACAGTTTGCCATTTATTTTCGTGTGCCTCGTGTAAGCAAGAATTCTGTCGATGATGCGAAAAACTGAAGAGTACACAGAGATAATAAGGTACCGCGCGCGCATTTTCCATTTTCCGTCATTTCCTGCCCCGTGCCGAACAAATTACTATCGGATAATTGGACACCGACCACGTGATATTAGCGAATCGAATTCGCGTGTTTGTTGCGTAATTACTTCCCTCGAAACATTGGAAGAAACAGACACATAGTAAACGATGAACCATCGAAAGCAAGGGGTAAAATATGATATACATTATGCAAGTAATAGTTGAAGAATGAATTTCAAGAGATTATTTTGCGATGGAAAGTGTCCTACGCAATGGCATATGCAAGAGGAGAAATAGAACTCGTAGCGAACGGCTCGTGTCCATTTCGCGCCGAGATCATCGTCACCAATCACGTGAGTTGTAAACAAACGTTTAGTGAAAGCAGGATAGGTTATAGCAGTTCCAGCGTTAAAATACGAACTGCTTAACCTAAAGATATGTCAATTCAGAATCAACCTAAAGTATCCCCACTCAATTTAAATTCGATATTCCGTTCACGTACATTTCTTGTTACCGACGCGAACCGTGAAAAATAATCGATGACAGTTGTAGGTATTGCACATGGTAACTGCGCGTATTTTTTTACACCGATTCGCGTACCGGTAATTATCTTTTTAGCTTATCTAACCGCGAATTGACGTGTTTAGACTATTGTCACCAAGTCGCGCGTTTGGAAGCATGAAAAATTAAGACCAAAATGATATATTCGATCAATGTCGTTGATTAATGGAGTAGAAGCAATTAGAAAACATATAGGCTGCCAGTACGGTCCTAAATTAAGCGCGTCGATCGATAATTGTTCCGACACGTAAATAGATGTCGTGTAACGGATGAATGAAACGTGTGCATTGAGAACCAACCTTACTCGACACATTTTTTATCGAAAAAAAAGTAAGCATAGACGGCCAGTGAAAAGCGGTCAAACATATTGAAAGTATACATTTATCGAAACAATACGCAATAGCGTGAAACGGGTAAAAATTCCCGCAAATCCTTGTCATCCCTTTAACCCTCGAAAAACGGACACGTGGTTAGTGAACCCGGGTCATTTTTTACCCATATCGAAATCTCGTATAAAAGTTTGAATCAAAAGTTTTGGCCTGTGTTCTAGCCTAGGTTTAAAGTCTGGGTCACAAATGACCCATGTTCGTCATTCAAGGTTTAACCGCGACTCGACACGCGATTCAAACGAATCACATAATAGCTTATACGCATACATGCAACTGTCTTGTTTTCTTATGTAAGGCTCGAATGCATTAAGTATTGTCTCCTATTGTTTATTGTACAGGATCCGATATGTTTTCAGAGGAACAGCGAGAGCCACACGTAGCGACACACGCGGAGGGGGGCGGTGACGAGTGCGTTACCACGGAAATTGAATTACCTTTGTGCAACTGCAACGATGAAAGCGTGGCTGGATTGTACCACCTTGCTGCGAACGAGCTTCCAATTAAACGCGGCAAAGTACTGCAATTCACGCGACAAAGAGTCGGGACAGTGACCTATCGCAGTTTTTTCCTGCACTCGTGACTAGGGATAACCCCTCAAGGTATCGATACTTTTACTCATAACTTGCAAAAAAAAACTTTTTTTTCCGTTCGTTCGGTATTTCACTAATTTTTAATTATTCCATGGCAAGTTTCTTTGTGGGGATTCCAGAAAAATGAAACTTATTAGAGAGTTCAAAGAAAAGCAATTTTTAATAATTTCTTATTATTTCTTAACAAAATCAAGCTCATCTAGGGCCACTAATATGTCCGTAATTGGGCCACTTACTCTAGGATGGTGGCGATTTCATGGTTACGCGCGTGTTTCGCTTCCCGTCCAAGATTTATGAGTGCATCTCACAGATGTGCATGCTTCCGCCCACCTTCAATGTAAGTTTCCAACACATTCACGAACGCCATTCGATCATGCTAATTCTAGTCTTCGTGTCTAACGAGCAACGCGATATCTTGTCTATATTTTCATTCAAAACTTACACGGATAACATATACAGGGTGAATCAATAAGAACTATTATCGAAAATAACTCATTCGTTGTATCAAGAATGCCTCGGATGGATATAATTTGATTTCATTATATCTTATTTTCTTTTGAGATATCAAAGTAGTTCGTATATTTTTTTTCGGATTTCGTGGTTGAACCTCGACACGGTATCGGTGATTCGTGAAGCGTGAAGGTCAAAGAGCAAGGTCTCGCACAGGAAGGGTTTCGATTCACAGAAAAATATAAATCGTGTGTCCGTTTTAAATCCGGTTAATCGAATTTAAATGAAATTCAGCAACGGTCTTTTGTGTAAGGTTTCCCACCGGCTTCCTGTAACACGTGTGCGTGTGTCGTCAGGGCGCCACCGGTTTTCATTATCATCCACCGTTACGTTATTGCAATCTTCTAATGGGCTGACATTGTTTCGCACACAGGGAGACGATCATTATCGGAGAACAATTAAATTAGGCACGCGCCCGGTACGTTGTCTCTGAATACTAACGACCTGATTATTACCGGCACGGTTACTTCACCCAGAATCCAAATCGTCGTCGCTATTAAATAATCAATGTAACATACGTGCAACATAACTGTCTCGACCGAGAAATTGATAACGTTTCAACGATCGGTTTCTCTGCGATATCGAGGTCGGGGGACAATTCCTAAAATCTTTTCCGATCATAAACTAAACGAGCAAGAAGGGACTAGGGTGGAGATTCCTTGAAAGGGTCGAAAAGGTTGACCTCCGTTGGACAATGGTCAGAACGAGTATAATTTCTATTCAGAGAGGAAACGGCACTCTTCCTAGTTCACCGGATTATCCTCGGGGTCGGAATTCTAAACGCACACGTTGGGTTAATTCCTCGAGGACGCCGCGACGGTCAGCAAACAACAAGACGTTGAAAGAAGAAAGGAACGACGACGGTGGAGCAGAACGGGCGCAGCAGAGAACAACCGCGACAGGAAAGGGTGGCGAGAGAACACAGAAGGAAGATGAAACGTAACGAGAGATGAAAAGTAGGCGGAGAAGGCGAAGAACAAGAAGGGGTCTCTCTCTCTCTCTCTCTCTCTTTCTGCTAGCTGTCTAAAGGCGACCCTCATGGTGGAAATGCAATTTCGGTTCTTGTCTGGTGTCGACGTCGCGACCGTGGCTCATCTCCGAGGCATAGACCCCTTCAAGATCGTTGAAGAAACAGCCTCTCCTGCACACAGAAGTTCCTCTCTCAGGCGTGTTCCAGGAGATGAAAGACTACCGTGGTTATCAAAGGGAGAGGGAAGAGGCAAAGGCCTCGCCAGACAATGGCCCTGAGCTCCAAGGTTTTCAGGCTCGACGCTCAGGGATCGGGAGGTCCAGTCGCGTGATTCCAACCGGACCTGTTCACCGAATCTAATATTTTTTGTGGATTAGAATTATGTACACATATATATATATATATTTATATATATGTATATATATATAATTCATATATATGCATATACATATAGCGTAAATATGTATACATGTATCGTGTACAGTAAACAGCGCAACAGATTTTCGGTTTTGCGCGATTCTAGACGAGTTTTGGAGGTTTATTTTCGGCTACGTGCCTCGATGATGCCAGCAGTTTCGACGAGGACAACTTCCTACGCGGAGCCGAAACGGGGAGAAACGTTCGAGGGATTATTCACGGAGTGAACGTTTCCCCGTTTTAACCGATTACGAAACGAAGAAAGAAGGCGGTTCTAAATTTGTATCGGTTCATTTTGCATCCTCGTCCACGAAAGGTGAACGCTCTGTGGACTAGCGACGACGACGCATCTCGACGCAAGGGACGATTCTTCGGCGATTCGAGAACCGGAACAACGGGCCACAATGAATTTCCGTGCGAGGCTGTTGAAGCACGTTGCCAATGATTCAGCGGTCTCTTGATCGATCGTCGAAAGAAAGAGAGAGAAGAGGATATAGTCGGTGCTCGTAATCCCGCGTTTACGTTCACACGTTTTCCGTGGGCAGGATATTTAAAACGAAAATCGGCTATCGTTTCAAACTAACGGGAACACAGTGGTGTAGCTTACTACAGGACAAACATTTTTACCAAAAACATACCGAATGGTTCTTTGTACAACCTCGAGTAATTTAGTGGAAAAAAGCTGTAGACGATACGGAATGGAGTCGAGCAATTATTTTCGTTAGTAGTAGTTCGTTTCACGCGTAGTTGTAAGTATGAACGAAACATAATAAGGCATTTGTATGTTGATCGTGATTCGCTGTCATCGGAGGACTCGTCTTTTTAAGCATCGTTTTTAAATCAAGGTTCCAGAATGCCAAGGCGCCGTTTAAGGTTAAACATTTTCCTCGGTGGAATGTCTAATATGCTTCGGAGATTATTAGGGTTTGGTCGGCATCATAAAATTGGGTAGTTTTGAATTTTAAAACATGTTAAAGAATGTAGGCAATACGGTATGACGGTGGTGTTGCAATTCCTGTTCGAATTTGGCACCGATATTAAATTTCCCGATAGTCTTCAAGGACTTTTTATCTCGTCGTAACAGTCAATAGTGATACAGGATGTTCAGAATGTTTTTTTTTGATATTCGTTCTAAGATAAGAGTATGTTAGATTGAAGGAGGTAAGAGGAAGAAAGACTCAAACATTTCCAGCCGATGGATATGTTGCCTACAGTAAATCTGCGTCATGATCTTGGCTGACGTCATCCGCTGACGCACCATCATCTGACTTCGTAGACCTCATTGTCCGTAGAACGCTCGAAATTGTATTTTCTACGATTACGATGAATTTCCTATTCTTTTCAGCATTTTACACTGCAGTTAAATACTCGTATACGTGGTTTCCCGCGCTTTCTAAACGTTATCTAAAATAATAGAATAACATTAATAAGGACATTGCGAGTGCTTAGTCAAGTTACATTGCAATCGTCTGTTCGGAAAATTCGAAATCGGGAAAATAGTGGAAATTAAATAAACGATGATTCGGTACAAGTGATAATTCATAAGAATTTATTACATATCCAAAAAAATGTATTTCGAGGTGTTCGTAGAAAATTGTTCCTTCGGTACGTGCTGCCATCTACGGAGCTGGCTCTAAGCGTCCGGTAAAGTAGAACGCTGTTCGTCAAAGATAATGAAGGCTCGATACACATGAAAATAAACAGCATCGTCTCATGTTGCGAGTTCTGTAACAGGTGTTTTCATTTCTGGAAGGGAGGTCGCCGGTTGCACATCGTTAATGTCTGTGTTTGATTTCGCACGTTGTCCTTTCCCCTGTCAAAACATTGCCGAAAGATTTGGTAAATCGGAACCATCGTGTGTGAATTTCACAAAACAAAAGATGCTATTTAATCTACCGTACACGGAATCTAGAAGAATCTTCATCATCGTACGTAGAAAACAACGTCTTTCAGAGCACCGATTAAAATGAAATTCAAGTACTAGTGCGTAGTAGCAAGAAAATGTTCATGATCAGAACAAAAGATGCAGGCAATTCTGCACAAAGATCGAATTAAGACAGTTGTTTCTTGATTCTGTATCTTCAAGACATCATAAACGTTACATCTACTTGCACGAAAATCATCAAATTCCAAGTTGTTTCGTAATTTCCGACGCGATGCATCCTCCTAAAATACGATCTTTAACGGTGAGAGGTTATCTCGTGAGGAAAATATATCGATGAATCGAAGTTCGATCTTTTGATGTTCCTAACTTTACCAATTGATCGAGAACAACACATACTGGTCGAAAATTTTTCCCAATGAAATCTGTTCTCTGAGAAGACTAATGTTTCGTGGTGTAAAAATTGACAGTTTTGCAGAACTATCGAAGCCAAGGAGGCAGGTGTGTTTCCACGCGATGTGCAAGTAATATCAGAGATAATATTCAAGCGTTGAGAAGGAGCAGCCTTCGCGAGTGTAAGAGTGTGAGTGATCGCGTCCTGCACTTTCCTAAGCACCTGCGGTCTCAAGACGGATCCGGCAGGTGCAAGAAGGATATAAGGAACCCTGAAGAATTTTATGGCAACCCTCGTTCTGCCATTCACGTTTACAGGTAGGCTAACAGAAACCAATAATTGTACAGGGGAACAATCATACATAAAACTGTACCCCTCGTCGTAATGCACGAATCGTAGTCTTTTGTTTGATTTAATTTTAAAAAGAACTCTTGCGATCGTATTTTATGAAATATTCCCTATAACGCTTCGAAGACGCCCATTTTACGGCGATTTTAGGTCTAAGGCGTCATTAGGCGTCATGTGCTATGTGGGTTGGTACTGATTGGACGAGTGAGAAATATTGTACAATACAGAAATAGCGAATCGGTTTTCATGAACATTGTTTCCCCGGGTACTATATAACTTTTGCGTCAGTCTTTATCGCCGGAAAGAAAAAAAAAAGAGACTCGTTAGATCGCCGCCACGGCCTAGCTGGCCAGCTTCCAGAGCACACCGCCAGAGGTCTGTCGTTACGCCGCGGATCGAGCGAGGCCGTGGCGATGGATTTGGTGACGTAAGAGAATAAAACCACCATAAAGGCTTGCTGGTTCATTAGCGCAATAAGAGAGAGCGAGGTTATAATCCATAGTCTGATCTCGGCCTATCCGTGCAGCCTTTAAAACGTGTAAGCTCCGTTGGCACGAATTCGCGATATACAGACTCTTTCTCACCAGGGAACGCACATCGCCGATGAACATTGCGATCACGGTGTGTGGCATGTGTTTCACCATTTATTTCAGCCAACAACCGTTACACGTACTTACGTGCACGTATATATCTTGCTAACAAAAATGTCAATCGATCGTTAAAGAACGCATAATAAACGATGGAACATGTACTTTGAAAATCGTTTCATGTAGTTTTGTTGCGCATGCACGGTGACTACCGGTTCCCGTACTGTTACAAACTTCATATAATTCCGTTTCGATTAATAGATGCTTGTTTATCAGCGGACAGAATATGCATGTATCGCGAAATATTAATGCACACATTATGTAGAAATGACGTTCTCCTTCGGCATTGAATTAATGTTATTATTTTGTCTGTATTGAAGGTTCGTCGGGACTCTGAGATCTTTAACGAGGTCGATCCGTTACCAGGAATCGATCGACGAAGGATAAGCCGTACCTGTACGTTCGTCCAGTCGGTGAGTCAATTTCTCCCGTTCATTTTTCAGTACGTATATTTCTAGAAACACGTTACGGTGGGCAACCGTTAGAGGCCGGTGCTAACGATTTTTCGAGTGTATTTTGTGTTCGTCGAATTATCGACGGGAACACGCCGCGATGTACAGAGGCGTTCGCTGCGTTCAGCGCGCGCGCGCTCCAGTAGTAGCAACGAGAGCAACACGCAGCAATAAGGAGAGATAATATAGTTGACTTCCACTTGGAGAGGTCGGGTAGATAAGGGAAGAGTGAACCTGCGAAATTGACTTTCGTAATTACCGACCGAGAGACTGTATGTTACACATACACCGTAGCTATTCGAGTCAGTGGTATTCGGATCTACAGTCCGTGGACAAAAAATTAGGGCGACCCACAATTTTTCATATTTTTCGCGGTAATCGTAGAATTAAAATTTTATTAACTAAATTTTTTTTATTAACTACTAAAATACATACATATATTAAATACTAAACTACGTACACAATATACAGGGTGTTCCGCTTAAAACAGGCCACCTAAATATTTTCTCTATTTGCGATCATACGAGAAATATGTTTTTCATGGTTTCAAGAGACGAATCGGATGTAAATTTTTATAATGTTAACTTTTACTAAAAATGTTAAATTCACTTATATAATTTAGTGGTGGGGATGAAGTAGAAACTCTCACGAGGAACTTCCTATTCAACTCTCATGGAGCATTTACTGTACATACATTAAAACACGTGTCATTACTTGGACCGTTTCACGGAATCGTCTTCTCTCGAGTTGTTCGAAAGCTGGACCCTGTTTCGGACGGTGTACATGCATAAATATTTAACGATCGTTATCAAAGCCCGGACACCGACGAAGCGACGCGACCCGATGGTTTCCCGCAGGCGCGCAGAGATGAATTGATTTTTAAAATCGGTTCGCTGGACGCCTCTCTCTCTCTCCGGCCAGGCTGCATTCCCATCCACACGCAAAACGAAGATATTGCGTTCGCCCGGTGATCATGAGCCGCCGATGATTCTCGTCGTCGTCGGCGATAAATCGTCGTCGTTGTGCAACGTGCAACGTCTCGTTCGTGCAACGCGAAAGCGAATGCGCTGACGCCTCGCGACACTGAACTCCTTCGGCGACAGGCGCGCGTTCGTGTGACATTCTTTCGTTCAGCGATATCACCTTTGGCCCCTTTTCCTGTGGTCCCGACGGACCAACAACCTCTTTAAGGTGGTTCGTGCAAATTTTTAAGAATTATGAATTTAGTTGAAAATTTAACGGAACATTCTTGAAAGCTTCGACTATCGATTGCTACCAAAATATCGGAAGGTTAGCGATAGAATTATTGAAAAGGAAACGTTAGACAAAATTTCGAAAAAAATTACATTTTTTACCCTTAAGCTTCATATCCTCGCCATTCATATTTTTCCACGTACGTACAACATAGAAGAGGCAGAGAACTTTTGGATCTTACTGCGTAATTCAACGCAGCGTTAACTTCAATTCATTTTCATTAGGTCAATTTTAAAGTCACCATATTTTTGAAAATTTTCCCATAAAGATATCACAACATCGCATATCTTTAAAACAATTGCAAAATAAATGGTTAAAGAATATCTTTTTTAACTGAAACAAAGCTCATTTTTATCAGTTTGTTAGTTCAACAGTTACGATATATTGAAAAAAGTTTGACAATATATTCCAAACAGTTGTAAAATCGGCAATTTAAAAAATGTTCAAAAATCCTTCGTGATACGTTTATATATCTCTAACGACTACGCCATATCCAAGTGTCAACAAAATCCGAAATGTTACTCCGAAAAGTGTCCGTATTTTCGGCGCTGAAAATACGTGCTGCGGAATACTGTACACATGGTCGGCTGGCGAACCGATCGGGAACGCGCGTTATCTTATCATCGGCCAAACAGCCCAACTTCTCCGGTCGAAATGTGTGCCACAGCGTGCAGAACAGATAACATTTCGCCTCGTGGCCAATGAGATTCTATTCGAGATCCCGCTCGGTCGCCGAGTGGAGAAACCAGAATCCGGAATACGAGACACGCGGAATACGATCTCGCGTTCATCTCGATTTCAATTTCTCGATCGCGCGAACGGGCTGCAACTTCTTGCCACCTTGTCATCCTGTCGAACGAGTCCTTTAGTCGGTGACCTAGACATATCCTCTGTATCGCAACCGACTGGCAGAATTTACACACGCACACACACACAATCGTGTTTCGATCCGTTTCGAATTTATGAAACGTGATTCTTGTTCGTTATGATCGTTAAGCTGCGTCTACACTGTATAACAAATTGTTATATAACTTTGCTATATAATATGTTTCTAAATTGTTACAAGATTGTACCTTTTGGAAGAGTGTGTCTAACTAGTTTGTATAACATTTCGCATTTCATTATTAACCCTTTACACTCCGAGCAATTTACCAACCAGCTAAAAAGTGAAGAATATTTTAATTTTTAAATGTATAAAAATACAAAGTTGTTTTTAGACAGCGGCAATATCGGAGTGCAAAGGGTTAATAATGACGTCAGACTTGATGGAACTTGCTATATAACCCGAAAAATGTTTAAATGTTTTTCTTTCTGTTAAAAAGTTTTGTAATTTGCTATGGTATATAGTGTAGATGCAACTTTAGACTGCGGATCCATATGCAAAATATTTTATAGAGTACTTCATAAAGGGAAGAACAGACGTAGGAATTTCTTTCTTCTCTTAAGTGTCTTATTCGATTAAGAATGAGATAGAAAACTCGTTACATCCGATCAAAGTTTTTTTTCTGTCTTTCATTGTATGTTATATAGCCCTATAGCATGAAACTAATCCAGATTTTGTAATATCAGAAATTATTTTCCACCCTTTAACGAATAGTCGAATGTAAGTAAGATTTTTCTTCTCACCGAAAAACAGTTAAAATGCCCGAGGTCTCGATACCGTTATCGCGACAGCTGTTTACCATGAATTACGTACATATTTCACAAGTGCTCGAAATCTGCTCGTTTCAAAAACCATTCGAAAAACAGCGATGGTGGTGGTGATTTTTCAGACAATCTAAGCGACAGTGCTAAGAAGTCCCACATGCACGAAAGTAAAGATAAATATTATACTTTTATGGAATAAAATAAAAATAAACATATAATTATTACACTTTTAATAAGACATTCCATAATAGGTGAAAAAAAAACTTATTTTTCGTTCGTTCGGTATTTCACTAATTTTCAATTATTCCAGAAATAATTTCTTTTTGGGGACTACAGAGAAATGAAGTTTACTAGAGAGCTCGAAAAAAAAGTTATCAATAATTTCTTATTATTTCATACCAAAGACAAGCTCGTCGAGCCACTAATCTGTTCGTAATTGGGTCACTTACCCCATAGAACGAGTCGAATCCACTGATATTTCTGTCGAGATGATCATCGATTTCGCGAACGTGCTCGGTTCCCATACAAGCCGTTCATACGGACTAGGTTCTCGGAGTCGTGGTTCCGATAGGTCAGTTACCAGAGATCCGTGTATCCGGAAGATCCATTTCACTCTCGCGTGAACCGCGCGCGCTTCCCGAAGAAACGAACCGCGGCTGGGTACTGTTGGCCAGAGTTCGGTATAATTTTATTTCGAATAACAGATACCTGGACCCCAGAGCTAGATGTAAAAATTATTTCGTCCGAAATCGTCTAGTTTGTAATACAGGTACCCTCGCGAGCAAACTCGGCTTCCTCTAGGTGGAAAAAGTGAAGTAGGCGAAGGACCTCCTACCATTTAGTTTTGGAAGTTACTGAAATTTATGCCAAATTAACATTCGGTTTAACATTTATTTCACTACTTGAAATAAATTTACTAAATGGTAGGAGACTTTTCTTCTACGCCACTCTTCTCCTAGTGGAAGCCGAGTTTGTTCGCGAGGGTACCCTCAAGGGTATCATACAACACACCAACTGAGAGGGTCACAACTCAAGTCACTATATTCCTGAAGGTACTATACAAACGTTGCATCTCTAGGTGTACGGAATTACAGTAGTATCGCCGGCGATGCATGACGTATGTTGTATAAATCACGTACGTATATATTCTCGCGGTTTGTTTACGAGCTAAGAGATAAGAGTTTGTCCTGGGTCAAGGCTGCTCTGTTGTGTTTTATAATCCAATTCAGATAACGGCAGCATAGTTTCCTGGACCTTGAGCGTGTGACGCTGTGTCGCGGATGGGAAGGGGGGCGGAGAACGAAGGAGGGACACACACGGGTTAAAGAGACCACGACGAACAACTCGTCTCGCGGTGACTCATTTCGCGCACAGCAGTTTGTCAAATCGTCTCTGTGTCTGTCCCCCCTTCCTTCCCTCAAGACCCGCCCCAATTTCCCTCACTTGCCCCTTCCCCTCCCACGGAAACAGACACGGTTATCGTGACTGGGGTAGACTTAAAACGTGCGCACGTGACATTTCGAGTATCTCGAATTAAATTGTAAACATATCGTAGTACAACGGCTACCGGCCCGGCCACGCGGACGGTGTCAATGATCCTACTATTTATTGGATCGTTGCTTACGCACGCCTCTCCGCGCTCCGTGGTATGTTCCGCCGTGTGTGTACGTGTATACGTGTGAACAGCACTCTCCTTCCTCGTCTCACCGTTGTCAGTCGCGATCACGTGGGTCGTTTCGTCTCTGTTAGCCTCTCGATCATCCGAATCTCCTTTCCTAGCCAAATCCAGGGATCATTCAGGTGTAAGCCGTCCGCGTTGAATGACATATCGAGGAAATGCTGGCGAATCACACGATTCGAAAACGTGTGTGAACTCGATGTATCGTCGATTCTATGTACATGTACTCGCGAAACGTTTCGAAGATAGACTCTTGCCGTCACAGAAATAAGTTTTTTTTTGGATATGTTCGACGGACCAGACGGTGACTGTTACCTTTAAACAACACATATTACAGTGAATCCTCGATGAGTGTTCGTGGACGCCTCGGCAGTGATTTCATGTTCAGCGCCGAGGACTCATCGAGGATTCACTGTATCTATCATAAGGCCCAAAATTGCTCACATACGACAAGTGAACGGTAGTGGTCCAAATTCGGCAACCTTCTCCCACGTGTTGCCTGCGTCAGGGGTTGAAATACGGTCGCTCCGTTTCGCTGTACACTTCTCCGTCGAGTGTTCGCCGCGTCGCACGATTCATAGGGGTATAGGTAAACGATGTTCGCGTCCGAGAGTGGGCACGTGCGTCTGCTGCCTCTGCATTCGCGTGTCCGCAGTTTGTGTCGTTGACTGAGGGTGGTAGACGCCGGCGGAGGCGAAAAGGGGGGAAAAGGGTGACGGAGAGGGAGCAGCCACGTGTGAGGACGTACTACGATTTACTCGCAGATCGCTGGAACGTCTTCCTCGTTCCCTCCCACGCCCTCTTTCTCTTTCTCTTCGATGGCTCTCTTTCTTTCTTCTCCACCCCTTCCCCCTATCGCGTACTTCTCTTCCTCATTCTCCTCCTCCCCCTTCTCATCCTTCTCTGCCTTCTCTTCGTTCCTCCACCTCCAACCACCTCTTCCCCCTACCACCGATATTATACTACTACTACTACGAGAGGCGGGGGGAGGGGGGGTACTCCACTTTCATTCAGTCGCTTCTAAAAATAAAGTCCCTGATTCACAATGCATGAATGACAATCACACTGAAAGGAATACCGCCACAGACTTGTAGCCTTTCTCTCTCTCTCTCTCTCTCTCTCTCTCTCTCTCTCTCTCTATCTCCCAATACGCATCTTTGTTGCGCTTTCGATCTTTTGCTCTTGCCTCTTACCGCGCTTGTGTATCCTAGCTCTCTCTTTCTCGTCTCCCTACGATTCTCTCGCGGTGTGCGATCTCTCTTTCGCTCTTTCTACCGTGTTCTCGCTTCATTTTCCAACCTTGTGTTCTCTCCCTCTTTTCTGTCACTCAGTCGCCGACGGTGCCTTTCCTCCTCCCCCGCCCCATGTGTCCGTTACCCCGCCGTGGTGTGCCTCTTGTAAGAGAGTGAAATCTCGGAGTTTCCCCTCGCCTGTTGCGTCGAACTATTGGTTCCGTGTAAATAGATCCCGTGGAAATTCGTAGTACCCATACCCGACGCCGCGGCCTGATCGATTCCAGGAGGTGTTCGATCGACGGGGGATACTTGTTGCTCTGCGGTCGCGTCTGGTATTTACGGATGTGACGAGACGCATCCGTATCCGTCCTTGTCGTTTCGAAGTTTTCCGAGGGATTGAGAAAGGTGAACGATACCTTATATACACGATGTTTCATCTGTGCAATGTACTTTGTGTGATCTATTTTGAATTTTTCACGGTATATAGATTAACAGCGAATATAGCTGTCGAATGGAGGCACAGTGAATCTTCGATGAGTGTCCGAAGGCTCCTCGGCACTGACAAGGAGGGGCCCTGTGGTGTAACGCTGATTTTTCAATAATGTTTAGCACAATGATAGTTTATGAAATAGCTAATGTTCAGTGCCAAGGTTCCTTCAAACACTCATAGAATATTTACTGTGTATGTCCATTACGGAATTAGGAATACTAGGTGATCGGTTAACGAACATAATCCGTTCAAAGAAAATATTCGTATTCTGATCATCGATTTACCATAGTTTTATGGGAATTTGATTAATTCGTTCGGGAAATCCAAAAAATAAATAAGAATTATTGTTAATTCTACGTTTATTGTCCGATTTGTTCGCTATCCGAATTGTTCGGTAACTGATTACCCACTACTATACTTTAGAGAAATTTGAAGCGAGTAGCAAGGTATATTTCGTTGGTCAAGCTTTCCGACTCGAAGCACGGTCCAAGGAGAACTGGTTTCGAAGTCATCATCGTCACCTAGCTAGTTAAGCCTTAAAACCAGCCCAAATAAAAAGCAGACAGTCAAATGTCCCTGGTGATATAGCGAAATGCCGGGACGAAAAATGGAGAAACCAGCCTTGAATTGTTATATCGCGAAGTTTACGAGAGGCATTCACCGGGTTCCAGAATTCGCATTAATTTCGCCGAGAAAAGAAAAACACGAAACGTGTCTATAGAAATCTCCATTTACAGAAAATCAGGCGCGCTCGGAAATAAAACGAGAGTCGCAACGCCGGGAAAACAACGGACGTAGGCAAGAAACGCGATATTTCGGAAAACGGTCGAGTTTTTGTGGATTTCAGTCGAGGGACAGTCAACCCCTTGCGTCCACAGAGTTTCCCTCGGCGATGCTCTCCCCCATGATTATCTCTGTCGCTGCGAGGTCTCTACGCTCTAAAGAGGACTCCGAAGCGCGAGGGAGAGCTCGGCAGTAGCCGAGGAGTGCCTACCAGCAGCTCCGAGCCGCTCACAGCTAAATATATCTCTCTCTCTAGAGTTACCCAAGGTCACAGCGCTCGGATTGGCCCACGATAAAAGCGGAGCTCCGTCCGTCGTGCCTGTCCCTCGGCCGACTGGCCTTATGCTCTATCCGCACACATTTCGCCGCATCATCGTGGCCCACATGTCGCGTTTCGCTCGGCGACAATGTCGCGTATTCCTCGTGTATAGCAGCCGAGCATCCGAACACGTGTTCGTATTGGATGCGGCGATCGTATACGTATACTCTACGCATGCGAACCGTAATTTCAGACGCGATATAGCCGCTCACGGGCTACTATACGCTCCTGTACCTCGTTCTTGCAAATCCACACGGTGATCGGTAACATCACTTAGTATTTTGAAGTAGTTTAAAATAATAATCATTGAAATTGATAAAATTGATAAAATTGATAAAACGTCGGCTTGAAAGCTACACGGAACCCTCGCGTGCACGCCTTTAAAATATAGCTGGGAAAATGATTCATGGTTTTCGATCGTACGACCCAATTATTATTATTAATTTAACAGTTACGACGATGTTTTACGGGGAATGGAAACACGCGTAGCAGCCAGGAGCAGCAAGGATTAAGTAATTAGAGTAGCAATACATATATTTCTATTGTCGCACGTGCTCGTAAGAAATAACGAACCTGGACCCCATAGGCGCGTGACGTTATTACTATTCTACGAACCACGCACACCAGCTCTTCCGGGTAAAATATAGACACATAAGAGAGTGGTGACCTGTTGCTGGCAACAAATAATTAGCTAGTTACGGGTCGGTCTTCGGGAAGGACCGACGGAAAGCCGTAGAATCTTGTAGCAACGTCATGTTCCTTTCCTGTTAAATGGATTACGAATCGAACCACATTGTAACACGCATGTTTAAAATTTGTTCTGTGCGCTCTTCACATTTTTCTCTCAATGTGTCATCCTCTCATTAACATACTTTTCATGCGTGTTCACTGGTGAAACAACGAGGTAGAATAAAACCCGACGCTTTTGAAAACCACTCGTTCAATTTCGAGAGAGGACTGTTCTGCGGTTCGACGCTGCTGATAACAGAACCGAGCCGTGCTCGTTTTACAGCTGAATTTGAGGTTAGGTTATTGTCCCTGGTGTGTGTCCGTGTGTGTGTGTGTGCACGACGGTAAGCATCGATAACGGCACGTTGCAACCGTGTGTCCCGGCAGCGCACAATCTGGCAACCCTGCAGCGGTCGCCAGTGCCGGGGTTGAATTTCAAGCGCCCGAGGGACAGAAGGGGTCGGGCCTCTCTCTTTTGTATAGGGGGCACGAGGACTTCGCCGATGCTCGGCACATAACGGTGAGTTGGACGGCCATGATGCGGGGCTTATAGCCGGCTGCCTGGGTTCTCTCCTGCCTGTGCTAAAGCGCTTCGGAAGAAAACCGGCCTTTCTCTTCGTCTTCCCCTTCTGTCTGCCCCTCCCCCCAGCCCCTGTAACATTACCCGCGACTCGTTCTAGGCGTGTACGGGGTTGAGTTCCAGTAATCGCTCGTTTCTCACCACCGAATATTCCCCCGCGTATTAATTACGAGATTCTCCACCCCCCCCCCCGACGGACATTTAAAATCGCGGTAAGCGGCACATTCGCGTGTCCACGTTGCAGCGAAATCGAAACTGTCGAGATATCTCGAAAGTTTATTTTCCGTTCCTTTATCGGTAAACGTAGGAATACAATAGTTCCTTTTATAAATGAGTATTTTTTACGAAATTGTTTGAGAATTTCTGCGCAAGTAAACATTTCTTGGAACGCAGCACAGTCGGTTCTGACCGTAAGGCCAACTGCAATCCAACCCCCAACACAGGGTATCCGACTACCTGGCACACCATTGTACACGCGCGCATACCTGCCGAAGCTTTAAATTCCTGGTTCGACGGTCTCGACCCTACGATTTTCCAAATTCTTGGCATAAACACGAATCCCCTGGCAGACCTTGGAGAGGATATTGCAATCGAGAAGGACACCGATAAAATTCTGAACGTAAACCCCCACCCTGTTTCATTTGAGAGAACATGAAATCCATGATAAGTGCTTTTGAACGCGTTACTAGCGTCGCGTCGCGTCGGATCGAACGTCGAACGCAGCGTCGAGCCAACAACGTTCTCCTCGCGCCGCTTAACTTGTGAAACGTGTCAGAATGAAAAAGATGATAAGAAATTCTGCATTTTCCCGGTATAGATCTCCGAATTTAGCAATCCAACCGGTGATCCGAAAGTTTCGCAAAAGATTCTCGGTAAGTTTGTTCGTTCCTTGCTGTTGCAAGGAACAACGACAATGGAAAGTTACCGAAGCGCAAGCGCTCGCTCGGCACTTTCCACCGACTACACACAGCCGAGGGACTGGCAGTTACATGCAGGGTTCATGTCGGTGGTGGTGATGCTGGCATTGGTAGTGAGGCGTTCGCTACGGTACTCGTTGGTTGGTGGCGGAGCGAGATCTCACGACGATACACGCTGCGCACACGGCACACACACCAGTATCATCGACCCAACACACACACACACACAGACGTGAGACTGATTATATGCCAACGCGCTCTACCACACAGCGTAGCATGCGGTACGTATAGGCGTATGCCGCGCGCTCATACAAAGACGCCCGTTTTCTCACGTGGCGAACACACAGCGCAAGCGGGCGGACGAACCCTCGCGCGAAATACACGTGTATGTGTGTTTAGCAAAAGTTTCGAAGGAAACAGTCCTAAGTTTCCCGGGTACTTGCAATTTTGCCACGACGGTCACAGACGCTAGGAAGAAAGAAACGAACGAATAGGAAAGTTGACAACTTACGAGCCACAAAGGAAAATGGGAACGAAAGAAATTGAAATGGCATCGGTGTGACAACGATAAATCTAAAGATTCGAATAAGAAATTTTCCCCGAAATTTTTAAAGGCGTTGGCGAAATGCTTTTAGAAATTGTGGAATTTCTTGAAACGTAATCGCTCTGACGGTTTCGTATTTCCTTAATCGTGTTTTCAACTAACAGCTTCGCGGAACGAGCGTCCGTTAAGCCCGCAAGCACGAAGCTAGAGCGCGCATGCCGTGCCGTTTACAAAATTGTGAAATCGTTTCGCAACGGCCCCGACATCCGCCTCGCGATCTTCCTCCGCAGCCATAAAAAAAACCCCTCTCCTTTCACTCGATCTACATCCGTGCAATCGTCATCCTTCCGGGGAGATTTCAAACCTCGTAGGGCTTTTTCAAAATGTTCATGACACGAGGGTTGCGGGCTCTCCCTCTCTCGTCGCATATGCCCTTTCGTACGTGTTCGTCGTCGTGTTCGTCGAGCCACTTCTGGCATACACGTATTCGTAGACCGTGACGTGTCGCACACACAAGTTTCGCTCCGCGTATTACAAACCCCGTCTCTACCCACACGGTTTAACCTTGTGGCGTATAGAGCGACGGTGTTCCCCACCGCGTATAGAGGCTCTGGCGCGTCACACACGATCACGATTCACGTATGTGTGTACACACAGTGCCGTGTGTGCCAGCCGTGGTACGGCACCACTGGCACTGACGCGCCTCTACCCCCAGCTTTAGCATCGATTTCCAGTCGGACGACCCAGCGCGATCGAGCGAACGGTATATACGCGCCTTCACGAGAGGAAGGTATCGAGCGTTCACCATCGCTCGTGGTGTAGTCCCACGAAGGGAAGGGTCGCGCGAGAAATCGTACACACCATTGATCTGCCTCTTCGAAAAGGAGAATATTTTGGCATTAATCATACATGTGTAATAAAAGAGTCACGAATCATTGTGTGTGCGCGCTTCTTCTTTCGTTTTTCATATTAGACAGAGACAGATCGATGAAGTTCCTAACCGTGTAGAGGGAGAGAAAGGCGCACTGAACGAAGCATGAGAGAGCGAGCAAGAGAGAGATGATCGAGTGGGAGCAAATAGCGCGTAGAGGGGAGAAAGGGTCGGCCGCTTGGCGGGTAGAGGCCGAGCGCGTCCCGTGGGGGGGGAAGAGGAAAAGGGGACGCGAGCAGAAGGCAGCGAAGGCGCTGCCCTCAGTCGGTCGTCCGCTTCACTACAGTCAGCACAGAGAGGAGAGCGAGCGGATTGACTATACCGTGGTCCCTTGCGCACTGCTCCGTGTTCCCGTTTTTCGAGCGAAGGCTTCGAGCTTCGTTCTGCCCGCTCTTTCGTTCGCTCAGTCGGTCGTATGCGCGCGCGCAATTGCACGTATACCGTCGTATTGAGAGAAACAGACAGACAATAGAGAGAGAGAGAGAGAAGTCGTGCAGAGACAGGCACGCGTAACATAGCATCGAACGTGGTGATATTCGTACGGAGAGAAAGAGAGGGACGGTCGTGCAATAAAGGATAATCGTGTCCGTTTTTTCGCGAGGGAAAAATAGAGACGGCGATTTTACATCGCTGTTTCGCTTCGTCGTTTTATTGTCATCACCGTGTGCTCGGTTCCGTCGATGAAACCGTCAGCAGTATTTCGTCGACATTCGAGCGTGAACATTTCCTGCTGTACACGAAGAAGACACAGGAACGTTTCCATGGGATCAGTCGGTACAGCGTCTCCTGGCAAGCGGGTGGATCAGAGACGTTCGTGAGTAAATAAAGGGAGAAAGGGGTACGTGTGCCCCCCGACCGTGGAACGGAACGCCGCGCGTGAATAGTCCGTCGCGGCAGACGATCGAAGTACGGCGAGCGAGGAACCGTGTGTATTCCGTGAGGAGTTCTATCGGTAGATCGGTGCATACGTGCGTGTACGGACGGGTCCGACGGTGGGGGTAGACCGTCCATACTTTGTGTGAACATCCGGCGGGGAATCCGCACGCGTTCCCGTACATCCGAAGTTCTGTCGGAGAGCGAGGGAAAAAATAAAAAAGAGGAAGGGTCTGGCGCCGAAAGAAACACAACTCTTGAGAGACCGGAGAGAAGGTTCTTTGCTGTTCCCCGACATTCGTATCTCAGAAATTCTCGTATTTATCGTGTATCCAGAAGCTTGAATCGCAACTCGCCCGTACCACTGTAAACGCATTGTTGTTGTCATTGTTGCTCCGTTTTTCGTATCGTTGATCCCCTCGTGCGTGGCCGAGCGAGAGTCGCACGCAACGGTTGAAATTTTCGGGTACAAATAATAAGGGTGGTGGAAAGAGGTGGAAGGACGTGACAAGCTATAGAGAGAGAGAGAGAGAGAGAGAGAGAGAGGGAGTGATAGAAGAACGCAGAGAGGGGGAACCTATCAGAGAGGAGAGGAGTCAGAAACACGCCGAGCAGTGCTGCTACCTACAGGCGACGTCGAGTCGCGCTCCCCACCCGGGACAGTCGAACGAGGTCCGAAGGCGAGTTCTCGGCGTGTAACTACGGTGATTTTCCCTTACGAGAGTGTACGGACGAGACCTCGTAGCTCTGCGAACCCGTACCTTGTACCGCGCATAAACGTAGCCACAGTGCGCTCGATACCGTGGTAAATATCGTCCTAGATCGTCTCGTCCTTGGACCGCGTGAAGAATATACCCTCCCCGTTGGACAAGGAAATCGAAAAAAACAGCTAAAGGAAGAAGGAGACGGAACGTCAGACTACACACAGTTCAAGAGAGACCGAGAGAGAGAGAGAGAGAGATCAAGAGACTGTGTGTGTGTGTGATAGTAAACGTCTGCTCTTTGTACGGACTGGTGCTATCGTCAACGTCGGTCGGTCGCTCCTCCTGTACAGCAACGAACCGTGCGTGCGTGCGCCGATCGCGAACGAGAGACGCGTCCCACGCGTGTGTGTCGCGTATCACCGCCGCCGGTGAAACCAAGAGAATTCGAACGAGGCAGAGGGTAAAATAGGATTTCTCGCGTGGTCGGTCCTCTCCAGAGGCACGCGCGGAGAGGGGTACCGCGAAGGAGCGAGAGAGGGAGACAACGAAAGGAAAGGAAAAAAGGAAGCGAGAGATTACCCTGCTCTCGACGAAGACAGGAGAGAGGAGAGTGGGCAGAAGAGGAAGCGGGACAGAGCGCGTCGCCGGGCGAGCAACGGAGACGGGTAGTGGTGCACGGAGGCGCGTCTCTGCTGCGCCCTGACGGCCATTCCTCGAAGCGCAGTTATCACAATGGCTTCCGTGAAAGACACAGCGACTTTCTTCGCGGAGGGCACCGCGAGTCAGTTCGAACACGTACTGAAGCTATATCCGCAGGCACTCCGACTGAAGGCGGATCGGAAAACGAAAAAACCCGAGGAGCTGATCAAGTTGGACAACTGGTAAGTCGTGATTACAGCCTTCTGGTATATACACCGTCGACATAATACGCCCGATACACACTCGGGGGCCCTCCTTTTCAACGGACGGGGCTTCCAGCGCACACGGGCACACCACACGGGACAATGAACCCGTGGCGCGCCAGTTGGCCACCACGTACCCACCGTGAGCCGTCCTACTATGTTTGTATGTGTGTGTGTTCGTGTGTACTTACCCGTATGGCCCCCTCGCGAGACTAGCTACAATTCCAGATAGTATATTTACTCTCTCATGTTGCCCAGTGATCGACGACGATCGCCGCGGAAAAGAGGCGGTCCGTTCGAAAATTGTTCGTGGGGACCATCTCTCGTTTCGACTATCCCCCTCCCCCCGCCTATAGAATGATTTCGCGCGTCACGTGGTGTGACATATATATACACACACACACACACACACACCACCAGACGGCTGGAGGCTCTTGCTACTATGCTTCCGCTCCGAAATTCCCTCTCTTTATCCGGGTTTCATTTCTTTGGAATTTCGAAAGTTTCCGAAGGTTGCCCGAAGCGAGATCCCTACCAACCAAGGAACAGTTTCCGTTAAAAATTTTCTGCCAGCTCATCGAGGAAGTCTCTCGGCGTTGCCGTTACGGGCGCCCGCGGTTGCCCAGAAATTCGTGTTTCCCCAGTGCTCTTTTTCCCTGTGGTGACACACACGGGTGACTGGGAACATTATCGTTCCCGCTCCCCGTGAATTATTAGAAAGAAAGAGACACACGGGCAAGAGAACGCGGGGTCGTCGTCTCGCCAGATTTTTCCGACGTTTAGGTCGATAGCAAAAGCGGATTTCGGTACGTCGGTCGCGCTGGCAACGGTGCCAGTGAAAGAGGCGACTCGCCGGCGTCGCTTTCACGGCGTCGCACCACCACCTTTCATCGGCACTAGTTTCCTTCGGACACGATTAACGAAACGAACACCTTTCTCCACTCTTGTTTTCGAACGATGCTTTTTCGGCACGATCAACGATGGGAATCGGTCGGTCCGGTTCCTCGCGAAGAAAGGTAACCCCGATTCGGAGCTTATGCCCTACGCTTGCAAGCTCCCGAACAAAGAGAGCACTATCTCGAAAACCAGAGGAGATACATGAAAACTTCTAATGGATGAGGTTTGCGGTTTTTTTATGTAGAATAATATGGTGCTAACAAATTGTCCAAAATATAACTTGTTTATAACAATAAAATTTCGGATCGAAACTTCGAGGGGTGGTTTCATCCCTTAAAGTCGCGTCTCAGCCGATAAAAAAAAATACGTATCCCTTATTTTTGACTGTTTAACAGACATACGAAGTTTCATCGAAATCGGAGGGAGACACTTCGGTGCCTCCCTTGTGAGTGTGTAGCGTTTTTCAACAATCTTCTCCGACGGCACATCGGTTCACCACGAAAGAATCACCGATTCTGGTGTAGTATTTCGCGAACGCATTCAAAGATACCCTAAATACACACAATACATAAAGAAACATTCGAATAAAAATATCACTATCGATTCTGTGCGGTGCGCGTCAGTAGAATCATACGAACTGATCATTTTTCGCGCCCTATTTTCGTAGCACCCTGTACATTGGAGAATTTAGGCGAAACCGTGTCGAATGGAACGTGTTTGACGAATTCGGGCGCGAGATTTCGTGTGCTCGGAACGATGAGTAGAAATTTATTAACGGGGAATATCCGATTTGGACGTCTATTCGACCGAACTGGGGGAGCAGTCTGGCAAACTCCGAAATTCTCGCAGAATATAACCAGATAGTTCCCCTGACGCGGAGATCCGTGGACGGCGACAACGAGGTTTTCGCGGCGCGAGCTTCAATTCCACTGGCGTCATGTCTCTGCCTTAATTAATTAAAGGCAGGTTCGAGTCTCGTTGAATTCCGCGTTAAGGCTTTTTCAGTCTTTCCGTCGTGACGAGGCAGCGCGCGGAATCGGGCAATCAATAATGGAATCTTTTTTCCCCTTACCGATCGCGTTTTACCATTTAATTATTCATTCTTCGTTAGAGGAGCGGCTCTCTGGCCTCTTTACTTTATTTTTTTTTCTTTTTTTTGCAAACTGGAATCGATTCCTTTGCGATCAATCGTGCTTCCGCTGCAATCTCCACGAATGATCGAGCGGTCGATCGATCGATCCCGGTGAATGTGTAATTGTTGCAGAAGTATGCTTTCAGAGAACGCGTTCCAATCCGTCTGGGAAATTGAAACAGGGGATTTTTAGCGAGTTTCTGCATGTATAACGATCCATCCGATCGATGTCATTAACCCTCTTTCAGTCCCACTATTGCCGCATGACTGGGTCTTTTAAATTACGAAATAAAATATTAAGATCGTGTATTTTTTTCATATCTGTGGGCACTTCACTTTTTGAAGTAACATTTCGGATTTTGTTGACAGTTGGATATGTTTTAGTCTTTAGCGATATATAAACGTATCTCGAAGGATTTTTGAACATTTGAGAAATTATTGATTCCACACCTGTTTGAAATATTGTGTCAACCTTTTTTCAATAAACCATAACTGTTGAACTAACAAACCGATCAGAATGAGCTTCGTGGATGCCTATAGTAGAGACGTAAGGGCACTTAATAAAAAATATTTTTCAACCATTCATTTTGTAATTGTTTTAAAGAAAAGCAATGTTATAATAACGGGACACTATCTAAAAATGAAAAAAAACATGAGGATATAATCCTATTTGTCCTCTGTATAGGCAAATTTTTTCAAATATGGAGACTTTAAAATTGGCCATATGAAAATTAATCGAACTTAACGCTGTGTCGAATCACACCGTGCGATTTTGCGTAGATTGCCCCGAGAATATCTTATTAGCGCGCACGACCGCGAATTCTCGTTTTTTCTCTTTTTGTTTTCTTTTTCTTTTTGGCGTATCGGGGAGTACTTTACGATCGTTTATTTTTCCGATGCTGTAACGACCGGTTGTGTAACTCCACGTGTTTCTCCGTGGTCGACGGAATGGTCTCACCTCGGTGAGGCAGTCCTTCCTTTTTTCTTTTCCCCACGTTGTAACGAACGGACGGCTCGTAAACGTCTGAACGTCAGCCGACAGTCTCTTAAATGGGATAGACGCGTGTATATACATACACCATTGAAGAGCTCGTATGAACACGTAGCTTTGCTTTCCGATAGAAACGATCTTGGATATTAAAAGTTGATCGTTCCTTTTGACAAAATACGAGATAATTTCTGTGTTAAAATATATATTTCTTTCGGCCATTTTGCGTGTTTCTGTACACACGAATCGAGCCGTGCTCGGAGATGTTTGTTCGACGCGTTAGACTTCGCTGAATCTATCGTATGTTTCTTCGATTAACGCCCTCGTACGCGACAACTGTTTAACCCTTTCAAATCTGTACAGTTTCACGCAAGCCTTAGGTACAGTGTGTTGCAGATCCATATTTTTTTATAAATATGAATTCGTGTTCGGAACGGTTTTAGTAGGTCTAGTAAATTCAAGAATAACGAACATTTTTTGTAAAAAAAATGTGTAATCAAACATTTTTGTTACTCTTGAAAGAAAATTCAGGTCCAAAAGGGTTGATCTCATTAACTACAGAAATTTCGGTAAACAAACCAACGACCTAGACCAGCCAGGACACACTGGCTTTACGATTTTCCGGCGATCTTTTGTGCGGTTCATATTTTCGCTGATACGCACCGGTTCGTCACGACGCGACAACGAAAACATTTGGGTCGCGAGCGGCCAGGGCAAAATCGAATGTCGGCCGACGGCGGGCTGTAGTATTCCATACCCCGTGGTCGTGGTGGTTCGGCGATTCTTGACGCTGATCCACGATCCCCGATAAATCGGCCGAGTGTGTGCCCGTTCCGTTCCTGCGACCGCGTGCGCCGAATTCAAGGCTTCCCTCGTCCGCGAAAACAGGAAATCGTAAACCGCAACAACCGTCCGCGGTATCCTGTAGATTTTGAAAAGCTCTCTATCTCGGTTCGCTTTCGCGCATTCAACTATTATAACTCCGTTACGGGTGAACGGTACTTTATATGTATACAGTAGATCCTCGATTAGTGTTCGAAGGCTTCTCAGTACTGACAAAGAGATGTTTTCATGTGTAACGCTGACTTGTTAATGAGGTTTAGTAGAGTGATAGAGCTTGGAATTTTGAAGCTAATTATGTTAGTTTATGAAATATTTAATGTTCAGTGCCGAGAAGCCTTCGAACATTCATCGAGGAGTTAATGTATTGAGATATGTAATGGTTTATTCGTAACATCCGACAAGGAAAGGACCCCAACTGTACCAGTTTGAATTTCGGATGAATATTTGAATATATTCGAATACTCTGAATAATCCGTATACTTTGAATATTCGAATACTCCGAATACTTGGAATATTCACGACAGTCCTAGTAGGAATTCGTGTACCGAAACGTTTGACGACGCTCGAAAAGCCGAGAGATGAGGTTGTAGGAATAGGAGAGACGGGTCTTCAGGTTCCCTTTTGGAACTCGCAAAATATGGTGCTTTTAAAGGCATCGTGGGGGGCGAAATGGAAAAGGTAGAAAGAATCACGGTAAAAAGTGGCGTGGAAAAATAAGCCTGGTAAAGTTCTCGCGAGTCACAATCGCAGGCTGAAGCGCGCGGCGATTGTGTCAAGGTTGTTTTTGCGTTGTGTTGCGTTGCGTTTCATTTCGTTGTGTCGTGTCGCGCGCGCGGCACCGAGCGCCTCTCGAAATGGTTGCGCGAGCGGCGACCGGTCTGAAAAGGTTTCGACGCCGTTCTCAAAAGAAACCGGGCTCAAAGAACGCACACGGTTAGCCACTCGACCGAGTGTTTTTCCGACTTTCTGTGCGGGACAATTTTTCTGAAGTTTCACCCCCTTCCCCTATTATTTTTGTCGCACACTTTCCAATTTAGTCCCGGGGAATTCAGCCGAAATGCTTATTCGGCACTTGTGTTTCCCTTCACGAAGTAAAGGACAGAATTAAGTACAGAAGGAATTGCAGTTTACAAATCTAAATTGTTTACGATATTACAAAATATTTCAGACGAAAGTTAAATATTAAATCGTGTCTCCCAGCGATTCGAATCGGGGTTCTGGAATCGCGTTCGATGCTTCGTATCCGCGGATCGATTGAAGCCAATTAACAGCGATGGAACATACTTTGCATTCCCTTGGTACTTACTAGTTTTTTTTTTCTCTTCTTTCTTTCGCCTTTCTGTTCGGCGCCGTATAAAGACAGGTAGAATTTCGCTCGCTGTGAAGCTGTGTATTAAGCTGCGTCTACACTATACAACACGTTATATAGCAAAGGTTCTATAACTTGTTTGAAAAACAGAAAGTAAAATATTATGTAACATGATGTTACATAATATTTTTCGTGTTATATATAAATAGCAAGTTATATGTTATCCATCAAGTATGATCGCCCTTACTAATAACGAGATGCGAAATGTTATATTTATGTTATGTAACACTGCTTCGCAATATAGTGTAGACGCAGCTTTAGAATCAATGGTGCGGGGCGGGGCTTTGAAAGGGCTGGAATTCATTTTTTAATTTTTTAAAAATCACTACTGTACACGCACACACACAAGCGAAGAAAATCCAGTGAGACATTGTTATTAAGTGCACGCGAAGCTATTTCGGTCGAGTACTTAAATACGTTTGGAAAGTCGGCGATTCCTTTAGATTCCGGTGAATTACAGTCGCGATGATATCGAGCAAGCTTTATTTTGCCAAAAAGAGGATCATTTGCGAGCTTATCTTTCGTAGCTTTATTGCGCGCGGGAAAAACCCCTTGGAGAGTTTTGGCGCTGCAGGTGGAATCGAGTAGTACACCGAGCTTTACCAGTAATAAAAGAATTCTAATCTTGGCGTATACATATATATATATATATCCAGATTTTTGCCTGTAACGAATAGCATATTTTCTGCGATTGTATTTTCTCGGTATCATCCATTATTTCCCCAAGTAAATTACTCCTACAAATCTCCGTTCATTAATGGATCATTCCACGTGCAATCGGACACTTTTTGGAGTAACAATTCGGATTTCGTTAACACTTGGATATCTGTAGTAAAGAAATTTAAAAAATAATTTTTAATGCGTACTTACTATCTGAAAGTTATAAGTGCTCCAAATGATGCCCCTCAACTCTCTACGGTACAAAAAATCGGTCATTCCGTTAAAAAAAATCAAGCAGATCTTAAAATCTTTGAAATGCCTCCACCCACAAAAAGGCACGTGCCTTATAAGATGTGCCCCTTGATGCCATTTAATTTCCATACTTCAAAAATTTTCATAAAGTATACCGTTAAGTCATAATTCGATGTGATCAAGTTACCTGAAGACACCCTGTATATTATTCAAATAAAATTGAGCCGAATTCTGTTTCGGAACACCCTGACATAATTACATAGTTCGTACACAGGTCGCGTGGTTTCTTCCGAAGACAAGCGCGCGCGTGCTCGTAATTCAAGGAAACACGTGACTCGTAAGTGTCGCGTTATGTATGAATGAAATACAAACTATCCGCAACTAAGTTTACCTCCTCGGCCGGCGAACAGCTGATCTCGACACGACCTCTCCGAAAGCACTTACCTACATATAAAATATGTGTGTGTATTTCTCTGTCGCCCTCACTGGCGCAGCCTCAGCTCCAGAGAACAGAAAGACTCACCCCCCTCCCCCTGTGTGTCGATGACCCGAAGAATGGGGACAAAGGAGGAGAGGGGAGAGGAAAAAAAAAGGAAACGAAGAGGAGACGTTACCTGAACCTCAAGACGTTTCGAGTAAACGAGACCAGATTCTTGTAGAAGGGTGGAGGCACCAACACCTAAATGTGTGCGTGTTCGCCCTGTTTCCTTCAGGCTGTTCCAGCTCTTTAAATCCTCTCGAATGAATCACACGAGTACACCGAGCGTTTCCGTGATCCGAAACTGTTTAAATTGAAACCAAAGAATAATTATTCGTTATTGTTCCTCGTCGATACACGATCTGTCCCCCTCGGGAATCGAGTACAGTAAATCCCTCGATGAGTGTTCCAAGGCAGTGATAATTTTATTCGAATAAAAGCTGCAGTACTTAAAGCCTTAATCCTGAGCTTGAAACAGTTAATGAGATTTATAATAATTCGAATTGAATTTCTACGTTTGAATGATGAGAAATGACGAAGTACTTTTCTCTTTTATCTTTTACTCGTTATTCGAAACTCTTTATCCAGATAATGAGTTTGCTTATCTCTGATTTTAACGAAGATACATTTGGTTAAAGAACGTTTATTACTTGTATTTGCTTGCATCCGTTCATCCCTAACCGTATCCGCGACTGCTTTCTGTTTGCAGGTATCAGAATGAGCTTCCAAAGAAGATCAAGTCACGTGGCAAGGACGCGCACCTCAATCACGAGGAGCTGGTGCAAACGATGAAATGGAAGCAAATAGTGAGTACAAGTATATTCTGGCGAATTTTTCGTCGAGAAGAAAGCAATTTTTCTGTTTCCCCTGAAAAGGGATCACGTAGCAGCGGTTTCTTTCTTTTTTAACCGAGGACGATTTTGTCCGATTGTTTTTTTTCCAGCGCGGAAAGTTCTATCCGCAGCTGTCCTACCTGGTCAAAGTGAACACACCCAGGGCCGTGATGGCTGAGACGAAGAAGGCGTTCAAAAAGCTTCCGAATCTTGAACAGGCGATCACCGCTCTCTCGAATCTGAAAGGCGTCGGCACCACGATGGCCTCGGCTCTCTTGGCCGCTGCGTCGCCGGAGAACGCGCCGTTCATGGCGGATGAATGCCTAATGGCGATACCGGAAATCGAGGGCATCGATTACACCACCAAGGAGTACCTAAACTTCGTCCAGCACATTCAAAACACCGTCGAAAGGCTGAACAAACAGAGTGAGTGTCTCCTTTGAGACTAGCGTTCTCTTCACGCGTATATTTAAAAGACAGATGCATTTACCTTGAAGAAACTTAAGGTCACTTTGCATTTAAAACGAAAAGATAATGAAAATGCTATATAATTCCTTAAAACGTTTTTTTTTATGCAACTAATAGGTAATGAGTTATTTTAGACAGTACAGTAAATCCTCGATGGGTGTTCGAAGACTCCTCAAACAAGTAGTTTAGCGCAGTGATAGACCTTGGAATTCAGAAGCCAATGATATTTGTTTCAGTCGCATATCGTCATTAGTTTATGAAATATTTAATGTCCTATGCCGAGGAGCCTTCACTCATCCACGATTTACCGCAGTTCTTATTGACTCACCCTGTATATAAATAACATAAATCTTCGAAATGTATTTATTAAATTTTCATTACAGTCTCGGCAGTCGGAGTTGCAATATTTTCGAAATTTTATCGACACATCACTTGATAAACTAATTCTTCTAACGTCATACAGAAAAAGCTCGCAGTCGTTTGGTCCAATTTCACGAAATAGTTGTTCCGTTCTAAACAGTGTAGAAAGAACTTCTTCGACTGACTGTAGTATCCGCACAAAGGAAAGTGTAGATTTCTGTTAGCTGTGTATTTCCATCATCGTTGCGGATCGTCCGCGGATCGCGTCTTTAATCCAGTCCCGTCGTTCAAATTCCGATCCCCGTCTCGTTTGCAGCGTCGAACGGCAAAACATGGAGTCCCCACAGGGTGGAGCTGGCGCTCTGGACCCACTACGTCGCGTCCGAGCTGAAGCCCGAGCTGCTGGACGGGATCCCCGGCGCCACGGAGAACGGGAACTCGCATCCGCCCAGCAACGGGGAGGCAACGGAACCGTCGGACGACAGTAATCAGGATGTGGCGGTGGTGAACGGCAAGGAGCCGGGCAGTATCGATCCGGCGGCCATCGACGAGAACAGCACGACCACGTCGTTCACCGAGGACTCGATGGACAAACCGGCGACACCGATCACGGTCGCGGTCGCCAGCGAGGACACAAACGATTCGCTGGCGACGAACGACAACGAGGACAGCAACAACACACCGCGGCCGACCGACAGCGAGGAGGACACCGAGGACTCGCAGGACGTGCAGGACGCGCAAGAGCCGCCCACCAAGAAGAGCAAGAAGTGACCCACCACTAATCAGGGTGCCACGAATACGAGCAACAACGTCACCACCACCGCCCTCGTGTCGGCCGCCAATCTAACGCTGATCGCAGCGAGGCGTCTTAGAACAACCGCGCCGCCCAGGATCACCGACGTATATATATATATATATATATATATATTATATATATTCAGGGTCCGTGGACACAGACAGTAGACCCTGTTTAGCTACCATCGCGCACCATCACGATCGTTTCTTGATAATTCTCTCCTTCGCCTCCAGCTCTTATTTTCGTCTCCTCTTCCTCTATCTCGCTATGTCTCTCAATTAACTCCACCAGTCTCTTTATGCTCTCGGTTCCTCTTCACGGTATTCACACGAATATTCTCTGCACTTTCCTCTCTTTATTCTCGTACCTCCGTAGGCACTCTTCACCGAGATATTTCGTTGTGAAATATCATTAACCTCGTAACACGATGGGCTTTTATGCTTTTTTTTTTTTTATAGATACATCGGGCTCGATTTCTGGCAGAAACAAGGGGTAAAGCTCTCGACTACAACTGATCTTTTGGAAAATTGAGAGATTGTTTCTGTTCTTTTTTCTTTTTTTTTTTTGTTTCCCCTCGTTCGCTCGACTTTGTCTCCGCTTTATTATACGTTCGTTCGTGTGTTGCATGTTCGCGGGTCATCGTTAGGCTGTAGCTTTTCTCCGACGGATTTGAATGCGTGGTTCAACGTGTACGACGCTGGAAACGGTTCTTATCGAATGAATTTCGGTTCTTCTTATTCTTCGTTCGTTCTTCAATGGTTTTGACAGAAGAGACAGATACAACGGACACACGTACACGCGACTTGGCGGAGCTTTCTCGCTTTTTTCTACCGCGGCGTAACACTTAGGAGGCCAACGTCACACGGATATTAATCTCTGTTCACGGTTCATCCGAAACGAGGCGATCTCGATGCTGCCCTATTTCAGCGATCCGTTCCCCCCCATCTCCCTTACATACAAAATGCTCCTTATTTCAGCTTTTGTCACACGGTGTAGCGAAACGACCGTAGCCTTTATCGACAAGAACGATAAATATCATTCCTTTTTACCACGATCTGTACCGCGTGTTCAAGGCTGCCGATATATGAATTATTAGACGAGCGCGGTGATTTCGAATAGACACCGAGAAAAACACGTTTGACGCGCTTTTTGTCGGGTATACACTCGCGTTAAGCATTATAATTGCGAGCGGTGCGCGAAGCGAAAATGTTGGTAGTGTGAGAGAAAGATAGAAGAAAGCGAGAGAGGGAGACAGAAAGAGAGTTTGAGCAACTGATTTCGCGACCAGCAAGAGAATTACCGGGCGGTATATCACCGAACACACAATGATAATATTAATATTAATAATAATAATTATTATTATTATAATTATAATACAGAATCATTACCATAATT
Source organism: Dufourea novaeangliae (assembly GCF_001272555.1). Lineage (NCBI taxonomy): Eukaryota > Metazoa > Arthropoda > Insecta > Hymenoptera > Halictidae > Dufourea > Dufourea novaeangliae. Next base: position 591,653 of record NW_015374053.1, on the reverse strand, counting down.
TATATACCTAAACGAGAAAACTGCATGTCCAGTGCGATGCATGAAGCAAAACCAAATACCTTGTAAGTAAACGAACCTTTAGAAACAAATAAAAGTAACGCTTTTTTGAGTCCACCAAGAACGAGAGAACGAGTGGTATAGTGTCGACAGAGATTTACAAATATACATGAGAGAGAGAGAGAGAGAGAGAGAGAGAGAGAGAGAGAGAGAGAGAGAGAGAGACAGACAGACAGACAGACAGACAGACAGACAGACAGACAGACAGACAGACATACACACTCATAGCGCATACACAAAGTGAACATCTAAAACACACGGGGACGTATATGTTTATTACGCGGGAAGAGGACGCAGAAACCACCATCGTTGCTGCGTCCCCGCGGTTTTCATGTACACGGATTCAACTAGTATTTTTGCATTAATCAACCGGTTATTACTGATACCCGCGAAGGAAACACGAAAAAAAGGATAGAACAACGATCGACAAAGTGGGAGAGACTTGAAACGAAGCGACAACGTGTTCATTCTATACGATGATCTAAAATACGAGAAGAAACCGCGAGCGATCGTAAAGAATACGCAATTATATAAAGGTATAAAGGATGGAACTCCGAGATCGATATAGGTGAAACGCGAACAGGAGAGAAAGAGGGTGAAAGGGAAAATATTGGGAGCGTGCAAAAGACTGCCTGTGTTCGAAAGAGAGAGAAAGAAATGGAGGGAGAATGGGAGAGAGTGAACGAGAACGGTACAGAAGACAAACGAGGAAAAGAATAGCCACTATAGCTTGATCGAAAACGTTCATTCGAATTTTATAAATATACATATTACATAAATATGTGTATATATATAGGGTGTCCCAAAAAGATGGAACAATTCGCAATATGGATGTACCTCGTGCAAATACAAATCGAAAAGTCCTTTACCGTTTTGTAATCTGAAGCTTCGTTTCCGAGATATTAGCAGTCAAACGAACCCCAATCAGCTGACCACTGGGGCACACTCTTCTTGACTGTGCTCTCCGACCGCTCAGCTGATTGGAGTTCGGTTAACTGCAAATATCTCGGGAATGGAGCTTCAGATTACAAAACGGTAAACGATTTTTTGATTTCTATTTGCATGAACAATATCCATGTTGCGGATTGTCCCATCTTTTTGAGAGACCATGTATATATATATTATATATATTTGTAATTTAGAACATTGCACCCCCCGAGGGGGCTGCTTTAGTATCGACCGTAAATAATTTACACGCGGCCGTACTTCGTTCGGTTTTTTTGCTGCACGAAACTGAATACGAGAAACAGGGACGACGGAACCGTGAAACGGGCAAGAGTTTTTTTTAGGTTTCGTAGAGTTTCTGGCCGCGCATATCGATCATCGGTGTGTCGTGTCTTCTCTTTCCTCTGTCCCCCGAGGATCGACGCACACACACCATGGAACCGCGAGGAAAATCGACGGAACACCGAGGAAGATGTACCTATGACCTTTCTCGGTGGTGAACAAGATTACTAAATAAAAAAAAAAAAAAAAAAAAAAAAACAGAAAAGGATTAACGAGCAAAATGAAAGAGAGATAGCGGAAGACAGACGAGGTGAATGGAGATGCAGCGAGTGTGGATGGAATTTAACCTAATTAAAACTCGTAGCGAACCGTTCTATTTATTTAGCGCCTAATTTATTCCGTATCGATCGTTTCGTTGGGAAAGAAGGGAAGATCTTCTATATATATATATATATAGATAGATTTGTACGTATATAGACAGTGTGTGTGTGTGTGCGTGTGTATGTAATGTGTGTGTGCGTTCACGGAAGAGGAGTCGAGGATCCCATCATTTTTCAGGATAACGGATTTCGACGACCACACACCGACGACCGATGAC
>NW_015374053.1:581171-589561 GCF_001272555.1 Dufourea novaeangliae | reverse complement strand
ATACACAGTGAATTACTATAATCAGAAAAAACATTCCACGTTCGTATACGCACATTAACGGAGCGAACTCAGCTTCCGCTAGGGGAAAAGTGACGTATGGAAAGGGTGTCTTACCACCTGGTAAATTAATTCCAAGTACTAAAATTATGTGTTATACAAAAAAAAAAAACAATTTCTTAATTAATTCTACAAATTCTAAATAATTTTTGAACAATTACAAATAAATTTTATACTTCCCGAGACTAAGTGATAGAAGGCATTTCCCCTACGCTGATTTTTCTCCTACCGAAAGCCGAGTTTGCTCGACTGTGTACACCTGTGGGCGTTGGTGTGTCGATTTGTTTCTGATTTACCGTGTCTGTTGTTCAAATTCCAACACTACACGCGACGGGGAGAGTAGGCGAACGAACAAAACCAACGGGGACTAGCAACACGCGATTCCGATTGCTCGCACGATTCTTTCTCAGTTTGAAACTGGACGCATCTCGGTTTCCCCCTCTTGGTCCGCTCGGTAAAACGACGAAATTCGAGGAGCGTGGTCTCGACGACACTGTTTTTGCCAGAAAATATGCCGAAACCAGACTCGACCATAAAACCCCCTCCCGAGACTAGCTGGCTGGCGTAAACTCTCGTCAACGACAAGAAAACTGTTCCGACGGAGAAGTCCATCGACGACGGAATTTCCTCCAGCTTCGAGCTGCCACGTTTTCGTTTCTCGAGGGGTAAGATCACAAATCCAAAAAATAAAATTCCGCTTTTATGATGATATGTTAAGAACACTGTTGAATCGTCGTCGAAAAGGATCCTAGAAATTGATAAGAATTTCTTCGTTTCTATATTTCTATTTAAATGAAGTTTGTAAGTTACAAAATTTCCCATGGCTCGAGATAAAATAGGCGTATGAGCCTGCTAAATTTTGATGCTGGACCACTGAGATGGTTGGAACGATAGATTTTTCGCGCGTTGTATCGCCGGAACTGATACGAACGCGCGTACAAACACGTTGCAACTGTCGGAACGACCTAAGTTGTACCGATCAATTGTAGGAGAAATTGTATCTCGTCTCTGTGGGACGTTTTAAGCTCGTGTGAATCTACCCTATACCTTGAGAAACGAATACGACTAATTGGTAGGAGCTAGTAGTTCCGGTCGTCGACGTTGACACGCTTACGGTGGTCGGCACGGATCGATCAGACGTCTCTGCACCGTCTACGGAAACGTATTTGTGTCTCAGGTCTGGAACAATGCGTTGCACGATCGATCGGGGCATCGCAGTTTATTACTGCCATTTATCGTTACTAATACCAGCGATCGCGCGATAATCGATGGGCCAACTACGTTCTCCAGTGCATCGTAGGTCTGGATTCTCTCCCGTTTTATGAACTTAGAGCAATCCGCCGACCGAGTGGAACCACCTTTTGCCTTGCCTTCGACGAGTATACACGTACACTAGAACTGCAAATATTCGGATACGAATATACTTGCAATATACAAATAATTTAATAAGTACTCGTATCATTTGAATATTCAAATAATACAAGTGATCGAATTTCGGATTATACCGAATAGGAATTTGAAAAACAAATAATTGTAATGGCCAATGTGAAAAGAATTTTTCACGATAAACCGCGATGAAATATATTGTGTCCAGATTCCTATTCGGTACAATCCAGAATGCGATCGCTTCGAATATTCGAATACTCTGAATAATCCGAATATTTCGAATAATTCGAATGATTCGAATATTACATTCAAATTCTACTGCTATTCGAATTATTCGAATATTCGTAACAGCCGTAGTATATAACCCCGGTCGATTCAGTCCACACAAGACCCCAAGTACGCGATCCCACGTATCGATGCACTTTTCTCGATTCCTTTGTCTAGAACCCCGCCGGGGTACCTTTCCATTCCCCCAGGAACCCTTTTTATCCACCGTGGCGGCGGTCGTCGTCGTTCTCTCTACTTTGTGTAGAGCGCTTCACTGACTGATCGTTCCCGTTTCCTTTACACCGGATAAAGTGACTCTTGGATTAATTGTAAAGTTAACGTGATTGTCATGACACGTGAAGATACGAGGTTAAATAAATTATTTGAAAACGTTACGACGTGTGCTGTACTGTGTCCGCCTCTATCGAACAACGCGGCCAAAGGTATACCTGCGGGATAGAATTACGATAGAGAAACAGTGTTTGCGAAATATTTCTCGATCGACAAAACATATCCAAGACGGATTTCCTGTGAAACTGTGTGTGTACAGTAAATCCTCGATGAGTGCTCGAAGCCTCCTCTCGACACTGACAATGACAGGTACCCAGGTGTAACGTTGACTTTTTAATCACCTCGATGCAAAAAGGAGGTTTGGTGTTATAAGTTTGACGCCTATGTTTGTCTATAGTTATGTAGACCATCAACAAGTGATTGGATTTAGTTTTAAAGTGTATATTTCTGGGAAGGTTAATAGCCCTGTTTGGTCAAAATCGGTTCGATAGTTTTTGGTCTACAACGATTCCTTCGTGTCGGAGATTTTTCAAGATATTAATGTAATATTTTTAATCTAGTTTATGAAATATTTAATGTTCAGTGCAGAGAGAAACTTTTGAATAGTCATCGAGGATTTATTGTACTTACATTGCGAAGAAAAGAACACAGACGTGCTCATTGGAGAATAATTAGGAACATCGACCGTTCGCGATATCGAAATATTGCATATCTGTTTTTTCTTTTTATATTTCACCCCATGTTTGCCTTCGTTGCGATATAAACGGCGAACGACGTGGAAGACGTAACGGGGTGAATTTTATCCGAGGAGAAAAATGGGAGCGCTCGTGTTTTTCGCACCTTGGTATCGCAAACACCGCGCTTGAAAGCGTCGCCGATCGATCCCCCTCTTTTGCGAGTCTCCGGCTTTTGTTAATTTATCGATAATCCACGCGTAAATGTTCACTGGGCTGTTTAATCGTGTGTCTTCGTAGGAACTTTTTCACGACGCGAGACATTTACAATTTATTTTCCAACGGCAGTGTCTCGGTCGGTTACAATTATTTGTTTTAATTTATTCAACGGGAAAACCTTTTGGTCTAATTAATATAATGACGAAAGTATAATTTGTTTTACAATTGAACTGTGCGACAAAAAACACTTTAAATTTAGAGTACGCAAGTCTTATGGCAACAGTGAGAACGAAAGGGTCGATAAAAGGGGACCGAATTTCGCGAGAAAGTTTGCGAAACCTTGTTACGCTTTCGACGGCGCGTGTAATACGAGAGGAAAAGGGAGCTTCGACGGGAAAGCGTGTTCACCGTTTCAGGGTTAATGGCATCCGTAGGCCGTCGTAATTACGCGACCATTAACGGTTCCCGCAACGAATGCCGCGGCCAAACAGCCCCATCCCCGATTGATTCGAAATTAATCGAACCTAAAAGATGTAATTAAGTTTCTCGTTTCCTGTGAGAACCGTCAATGATCAGAGATTGGAACGTAACGGTTAATAGGGACCGAAATGCTCCCAATTTACCGGTTAATCAGTAAAGGGAACGGCTCGAAACTACATTCGACGAATCATCACGTCTGGGACCCATCGGTACGATAACGACTACGATTCCACGAGGATGATACTATTGATACTCGTAATTTTCTCGAATCGGCGTAGACAAATCCGATTGGATTGCACTGTTACAACACGAAAAATATTTCATAACTGTTAATTGGCGCCTCTCATAGACCTTTATGAGTTGAATACGAATCTGCAAACCGTTTTTTCCCAGCACGTCCAGTTTTTGAAACAATTTAAGGGGTCTTGCCATAGCGAAGCCCTAAAAAATTATCATTTGTTTAGAAATTTCTTTTTAAGCAAATGAAATATTCAACATAAATGAAGTGTTGTATATTTATTATTTATTAATACATTTGTCGAGGGCAAAGACAAATTTTTTTGGAACTTTTATTAGTTTTATACAATATATGTATAACTTAAATAATCACCTATCACCCTTCAATTTTCAAGATAATTCATTTTTTTTCTCCCATTTCCGAGAAGAGTCGAGAACAAAGCGCGACAATTCAAACACTTTAACGCAATATCACTGGGAGAGATAACCGTTTCTTCGGGACCAAAGGAAAAAACGCTCCTCGCGATGCTTGTCCAGCAGAGCGAAACACGGAATCGCGGGGCGAAAGCTACTTTCTCCGGCTACTTGTTCCTCGATTGCCGCCTCTTAATGCCACGACTAAACCGTGTTCGCCAGGGAACGCAAGGAAACCTTCCTGCCGTCTCAAGATTGTCGTTCGAGACATCGGAATTCGCGTTCCACCGTTACGGAGTTAATGACAGGCTTCAAGGGAACACGGTTGATCCTTCCGGAGGATCTCTCGACGCTCCACAGAGCAGCACGGAACACGCTCTGATTCTTGATCTTTGAAAATAGCAAAATTTTTTAAAAGTTTCGAACAACGAATAAAAGAAAAATTTTATTCGTTATTCGACGTTGGAATAACAAATCGAAAATTGTATTTATTATTCGAAATCGTGGAACGAAAAGACCGACGGCAGAATCGATCCCGTATCTCCATTAAACCGTGTACACACACGTATACTAACGTATACACATATAGAAGGAAGTGGGAGAGCAAAGGGACGCGGGGTCATCATGGTCGCTCTAGTGACCCAGTCAGCTCTGGCACGACCTTCGAGGCGATGCGTTCACCCATTTAAAACCATCCTCCCACACCCCCTTTGTCACTCTCTCACTCTCTCTCACTTTCACTGTCTCTCTCTCTCGCACGCGTCACGAGCTGAGTAACCGAGCGTGTGTACGGGGTGACCCATTTAAATCGACCCACTAGAATGTCTCGGAAACTATTGACGATATTAAGAAAATATTTCGGACATAAGATAAATGGTACCAGGGGGCACACTTTCCGACATGCGTGACTTTTTTCTATGTGGACGCGTAGAGGTCATACGAAGGTCAACCATGTTTTTTTTTTAAACGGATTCGTATATTTTTTAATGCACTAATTAACCATAAGGGACTTGGTATTTTATGTAAGGAATAGCGAGTAGCATGAAGTAGTGCCGAGAGGAGCCTTCGAGCACTCGTCAAGGATTTACTGTATATGTTACATAACACATAGATTACAATTTATGATCATTAAAAATTCATTACTCCTCATTATCCCATTACTTTGTACGACGTACAACTGGCATTTTCGTTTCGATATCGTTGATATAAAAATATTACATCTTACGTGTAGCGATCACGAACAATCACTGAATCTCTAAAGGTGCGTATCCACTTGTGTATCCTCGTATCGTATCACCGTACAGGATACGCAACAAGTGGATACACACCTTAAGATACAGAGACCGCAAAGGAGTACACACGGCTGGAAAGAGATGGCGAAATACTGATCGCGAGGAAAAAAGATGCTAGTCCATCTAGGACGGTTGCGCTGGCAAAGGGAAACATTGGGCGAGGGGGTGGGGGGTGTGAGAGGATGCAACAAAACACCGACACAGGTCGTGCAATACCCCGTTACGTCACAGACCTAACACACAACTAGTTGCCTCATGGGGAGTTTGAGGAGCAGCTCCTCTCTCTCTTTCTCGTGTTAGCACGAGTCGTCAGCCGCCGCGCAATGTAGTAGCGCGAAGGCTGCTGAAAGGGAGAGGAGAGGACGATGTACCACCGGATGTGGGGGTATTCCCGGGTCCGCCGGACAGCGGGACGGATTGGAATCCTGGTGAGGCGCGGGTGTCAGGAGGGAGGATGATAGATATATACAAAACACAAGGTCACGAGGAGTACGGCTATAGGTATCTCTCTGTAAACACTCGGTGACGTAGCGCGCCGTGCCACGTGCCCCCACGACGTTCGCATGGCGACGTGGGGTCGATTCGAGGGACACCTCTTCTACACATCACCCGCTATCGCCGTTTTTTATTTTGCTTTCGCTTTCTTTCTCTCCCCGGTTTGGTGACCGACCATGATTTTCCATCTTTCTTGCGGTGGGAACCCGCAAGCGAAGGAGGAATACTCTATTGTAATTGTAATAATATAAACTGTATTTCCTAAGGGGTGGAAACATAAGTATACTTGGAAGCTCACGAGAAGCCCTCCAATTGAATTTGTTCGTGACAAAGAGAGTGAACGGGACATACGAGATCGAGTGAGATAGAGTGGTAAAAAAATAATCATGTCGGTGGTTATTGGTCGGCAAAATATCTCTCTTAACACTCTTCGAGAATTTACTGCAGTTTTCGATATCATCGTGTACGTTAACGGCGCGCAATGCAGAGCGTTTGTGTCACGTGATTCTTCGAGGGATCGCGTTACTATACCCGGATCGAAGATCCTCGTTCCCGTCGCCGGTGCTAGAACCCGCTACTAGAGGCGTCTTCTTGAATAATAGAGAACAATCGATCCAGAAACAGTGTTGGGCGTAATTTTATTCAAATAATACATTGAAAAGCTGCCGTATCTAAGGACGTCGTCCTGAGTTTTAAACAGTTAATGACATTAAATAGTTGACTCCTTCAAGTATAATTTTATTAATACGTATAAAAATGACAAAGTACTTTTTTATGTTTTATTCGTTGTTCGAAAATTTCGACTTTCATGAATATATTGACAAATCTGTTAGGGAACGATGACATCATCGAGAAGAATATCAAAAATTGATAAAACTGTGTTCATTTACGTGCTTCTATTCGAATAAATTTATAAGTTTCAAAATGTTCGATTCAACTGTAGATTTATCCCCTGAAGTATAGACATGTACAGGGTGGGTCAGAGAACAAACTGCTGGCCATTCGAAGGACATAATCTACGAAACTAATTAAAGTAATTTCCAAGAAGTATATTTATAAAATCATAAATGTGAATGTTTAGTGTATAAAAGAGTTATTCTATTTATAAATGGTCTAGTGCCTTTGGGCCACCCTGTATATTCCGGCGAACGTTTTCCCGGTGCGCCCCTTCGAGGGTCAGGACTCTCCTGTCCCTTTGTCGTCCCTTTTCAATGCCGTGGCTGCCTGCTCGTTCACCAGCTGCTTCGCCCTCTCTCACCCTATCTCTTTTGCACCCTCTGGAAGAGACACGTCGTCTTTCAAAGTCCCCGCCGCGCGCTAACGATCACCCGCTCCTCTTCTACTGTTCCACCCCGCTGCGAAACGCTGCGAGGGTCGAAAATCCCGCTGGGAGATTATTTTTCCCTCGGCTCCCTGCCGTATACCACACCTACCGACCGTGTCCCTCGTCCCCCATCACTCTAACCTGGCCCCTTTTCAGCGGCAACGAACGCCGAGGAATCGCTCTCGGAACAATTTTTCCCTCGACGATTTTTCCACCCCTGACGCCAAGCTCTTTGATCGTGGTTTACTCGAAATTCTCTGGATCTTAGATCTTAGATCTCTGCTTCTTAGTTATTACTTAGTTGCATCAATAGTTGGTATTTTAGCATCACTAGTTGTTGCTTTCGTATCGGTAGTTATTACTTCAGTATCACTAGTCTTACTTCGTTATCACCAGTTATCAATAAGAGTAACCACCGCTAACTACTAACCATCACTAACCACCACAAACCGCCACTAATCACCACCGGCCACTAACCACTGATAACTAGCGATGACGAAATAAAAACTAGTGATACTGAACTAATAAGTAGCGATACGAGAAGAGCCTTCGAACACTTATCGAGAATTTACTGTATACCTTTACTCCAAACGAAATGGTTACTTTAACTCGATTGCTGGCCCGCGAAAGGAAGACGCGCCCCAGCGAACAGCAGGAAACGGAAATACGATGAATTATAGAGGGTCGGCAAACCTCGATCGATCGATGTCCATTCTCGCAAAGGCTGAACAAGATGCGTACCTACCCAAGAATCTCGATAACGCCGATGCATTATCGATGACGTGTTCCAATTGTCGACCGGAACGCACCCCATCTCCAACGTGAACGTGTGTGTTCCGAACAACGGATAATCGCAGCACCGTCCTCAAAAACGAGAGCATGTGGGGGGTGGGGGGTAGAGCTTGAAATTTGGAAGCCAATGATATCTGTTTCAGTCGCATATGACCACTAGTTTATAAAATATTTAATGTTCAGTGCCGAGAGGAGCCTTTTAACACTCATCGAGGATTTACTGTATCGTGTCTAATCAACTCGAGGTAAGCGACTTTTCGAACAGTCGATCGGCATTAGACATCAGATGTGTTATTGGCCTCGAATCGGTTGAACGTTCCTCCAACACCGATTCGAATTAATTTTTCGAATATTCCTCGAAAATTACGATCCCTTGTTTCACGCACGCTGCTGCGCGCGACGGTCTACCGGTAATCAGACAGAGGGGGATAGAGTGAGGGGGGGAGAGAGAGAGAGAGGGAG
>NW_015374053.1:560825-581092 GCF_001272555.1 Dufourea novaeangliae | reverse complement strand
GAGAGAGAGAGAGAGAGAGAGAGAGAGAGAGAGAGAGAGAGAGAGAGAGAGAGAGAGAGAGAGAGTGACGTTTAATGATTATCCGGCGGGCTGTGCACACGCTTCTTCTCTTTTCATCGGGGCTGCGTTCGGTGACCCTTTGTCAGGATCGATATTTCGGGTGTAGATAGTCGAGCTAAATAATAAACGACGGCCTCTTCTTCGTATCCACCACCTTCACACACAGACTGCTCTAGCCACCGATCAATATTTCTAATTTACTTTTCCGGCCGCGGCGACACGAACCCCCACCGATCACCACTTTACTATATTTGTTCTCCCACAGCGTTTCAACTCTTCCTCTCTCTCTTTCCTTCCATCATGGAACGGACGAAATGAATGCTACAGTAATATCTCCATGAGTGCAACGAACTCGGATCCGCTTCGAAACATTCCTGGCAAGGCAGAAATGTTTTCAGCCCTTCATAAATTTGTTTTTTTTGCCCGAAACCGAGCCTCTGCTTAACTTCTGTTTACTCTCTTTTAATTTGTTTCAGACGGGGACCCCCTCCAATGGTGAGGATAACGCCATTGCTCGTGTCGCATTCATCGAGGCACTGATTGATACCAGATCCAGCCGGTTGAACCGTTAAAATTAAATACCCCGATGTACATCCGTACACACGAGTAACTACAGTAAATTCTCGATGAGTGCTCGATGTCTCCTGTCGGCTCTGAACATGAAATATTTCATAAATATCATTGGCTTCAGAATTTCATCTGAACCTCGGTAAAAAAAAATTAACGTTACACCTGGGAACCTGTCCTTGTCAATGCCGAAGAGACTACTAAAACACTCATCGTGGATTTACTGTATATCTTTACTCGAAATAAGGATTTACCGTATACCTTTACTCGAAACAAGGATTCCTTGTACTGTAAATTAATTTCTCGAAACGTTTTCAGTAAGGATGTTCATGGCGACTGATCGGACCCCGTGGACGCGTCGCCGCGAGTACAGAAACAACGAAACCAGGAAGGGACCAGCCCTCGTCAATGACCTAACTCAAGAGCATGGACCAACGGTAACTCAGGGTTGACACGGTATGTAACTGGCCGAGAGGAGAGGCAAGGAACGTAGTAAACCAAACGGAGCACTATACACGTGTGTGCATTTCACGTGACCATCGCACAGAAGCGCTACAGTCTTGTAACTACACACGATGGAAGGAAGGAAGATAGGCAGAAACATGGCTCCTACACGCACGCATATACAGGGTGTTCAGTTTAACTGGAGCACCTAAATTATTTCCGTTACTATTGAAAGTAAGAAGAAATTACTAAATGGGATGTACATGGTTTTAAGGCCTGCATCTGATGGTGATAGAAAAAATCCTGTGAAGGTCATTTTAACGGTTTCTTCAAGGTCATCGTATTCTTTTGCATATTAACATGTATTTTTTATAATGCGATATACTAATCAGCGTCAAGATGAGTACAACGGCCTACACACCGTGACCAGTGATCTTGCAGGCGAAGAAATCAGATTCAGTTTGAAGAATGCAGATGTAAATAAACGTAATAAGTAACAAAACATTTGATCACCGTCGGATGCCTTAACATCATGTACATCCTATCTAGTCAGTTTTTCTTACTATAAATAGTAGCGGAAATAATTCAGGTGCTCGAGTTCAAATTAACACCCTGTATATATACATATATATATATATATATCGAGATTGTGTGTACATAGAGGTGCGTGCGTCTCTCTGAATGTGTCTGTGTAAACGTACACCATTGACCGGGATATCGTCTGTCTCGGGATGAATGAACCATTACGTCACGCACTTGTACTCTCTGATCCCCTTCCGCCTCTCCTCCCTCTGTGTGCTTCTCCTCCTCACTCGTCGATTCTGTCTCCGTCTCTCTCTTCCACGGGCTCTCGTGCTCGCATTATACATATGTATGTATGTATGTATGTATTATGTACGGCATACCTTCCTTCCTCTCCTTCCTTCCCTCTTTCTTCCATCGATTAGCGGGGCGGAATTCCAGTCGGGTAGGGAGGACGATAGAGCTATAGTTTCGATGGAGGTCAACGTATCGCCGGTGGCTCAGACACCCAGCAGACACACGTGTCTGCTGCTGCTGTTGCTACTGCTGCTGCTCTGTAAAACGACGTAGGATGAGGAGCATGCGGGGATCAGGGCCGGGGGTGAATCACTTTCGTTGCACCACTGATACACTTTCCTGTTGCTCGATGCAGCACACTCGTATATACGGTACCTTGGCCCTCAGGCTGTGCTACCCATTTAGCCTCATCTCTTTCCATTTCGACGCATTCCCGAATCCTTCGCTCTTCTCTTCCGTCGATTCATAAACCTACATATATGTAAATAGATTTGGCAATCAGTCGAGTTTCGTTGAAACAGCTAGAGAGAACTATCATGGGGAGCTACGAATTTTCCCCTGAAATAAAATTGCCCCGAGTACAGTTTAACAAATTATTCTTTTATTTTTATTTTCGTTTCGAAGAATCGCGAGAGGCACGGCACAACGATGGATAGCTATGTACTAGATGTTGGTCGATGAGTAATCGTTAGAAAAGTTGCGTAGCTGGCACTTTAATTGACGGAATCTTATGTTTGTACGTTTTTGGATCGTAGAGGTAACCTTTTAACCTTCTAAAATAGGCTCACGGGGTTCTCGACCGGGCTCCTTCAAGTTGGGATACAACTTCGCTTTAAGACCGTCGCTGTTGATTCTTCCGTGAAAGTCTGGCTTTTTTTCTTTGGGTGCACTACGATCCAACCAAATGTCCAGTAAACTCTTAGGAGCGAAAAAACCACCTTTGTGCAGTTGCTTCCCGAGAGACATCGAAGTGCTAGGTGGCGGCGACATCGGTGAATCGGTCGTCGCTCTTATCACGCTGGCCCGAGCGGTTCCATCTTCCTTTCCGAATCTGTGTAACGATAAACAAAACACCACTAGTACTTTTATCCAAGAGAAACGAACGTGATTAGTCGTCCTTGTCTCTTGAATGATCATCAACTATTTACCCGTCCAATTCACGCAAGGCCTGGTCCAATTCGACTTTATCTTTGTCGTCCTTGCTCCGAACTTCGAGGAGGCAAGTCAAAACTTCGGAATGAGCAGCAGAATTGTTCGCGTGTTGCTTGAGAAATGTTTCCAATTCCCCCCACAACAGCCTATAATGTTCTTCCCTGCGAACACCACCTTTCCCACCGCGTCCTCCGCCTATGCTAGGCAAAGGCAGCGCTTCGTGTTTCGCTTCGAGTTGCAACAAACTGAATATCACTTGCTTGCACTGCACCACCTCTTCCGCGGCAAGCTCCTCCTTCACCATTAAATCTGGCAACGGGTCTATTAACTAAAATATCAAAACACCTTCTTTTACCATATAATCGTTAACGATGGGTTGATTTGCTTTTGATTCTAATCAATGTACCTGTTTCAAATTGAACATCAGGGTACTAGAGATGGTGATTGGCCAATACTTCGTGTGCCTCTCCAATCTGGATCTCATCTTCTCTGCAGGCCCTTCGCCATTAATGTTTGCACTTCGTTTCAAAGGCACCAGAACATTATTTCTCATCAGTCTTCCAAAATCCTAGAATGAACGATACAATGCCATTGTTGTCTCTGTATGCATTTCAAAAGGAACACTGTTCAACGGATTCTCTCTACTTACGGTTATTCTATAATCGGTCACACGACCACCACACCCTTCGCTGATAGAAGGCGGATCCTCTAACACGCTTCTCGCGGTAGATAACGTGTGTATAAAGATTTCTCCGCCGTGTGCGGCGAGTAAATGAGAAATAGTTTTCCCGCCGCTTTTTCTGGCCATTTCGAGCATCACCGATCTACCGTTCAATAGGAAATTTATCAGACAGGACGATGGTCTACTATTTACATCGACTGGTGTGATTCTGTGCATGGCAGTGCAATTTTGCATTTCCGCTGCACTGCATCCGCGCGGTGTACACCATTTTAAAGTTATCGTTTCGTACTCTGACCCCTCTTCGAATCTTCTAAATGTTTTAATCAATGCTGAATCTTGTGGGTTTCCTGAAAGAATCGATTTAACCAAGCATAACACTTGCTGTTCGTCTGCATTATACTCTAAACAAAACTACCTTTCAGAATCGCGGAATGCGCGGCCGACGAGTGAAATATCTCGACATCGTAATTAGCGGAAGAGCTAGCGTTCTGTTCTTCCTTCATAGGTATACCGGTTACCGTTGTACTTGCCAAATCGTAATGGGACAAGATCAAGTGGGAAAGTTTTGAATGTAAAGCAGGTGCCTTGATCGAGTGTACTTCCACTGTTAACATTGGCGAAACCTATAACGAAATACTGTATAAAATGTACAATGTAGTTTACAAAGAAACTCCCTACCTCTCTGGGTCCCTGACTAGTGACTTGCGACTCGATATTGTTCGGGAAGATGTTCAATATAACTAGGTGACAATAATCCACAGGTATTAAACTAAAATGAGAAAGATAATCTTATTACTGATACTACCACTACTGTCCACACACCAGTATTAATTAGTTTCCGGACACTTTATTCAAAAATACTAACTGATCGGAAGCTAAAGCAGTTTTGTTCTCTTGAGCCAATTCGTTCAGAAATATATTTTCCAAGCTTTTCATATTACTGTTGTCTCTTGCACTGGTGATGCATATTACTCTGCCCCTGTTAACAAGTTTACTGGCATTATCATTCAACGATGTCCTCTTCTCGTGTTGAATTTCTGAACATTCGTTCAAAGCCTCGATTGCCACCCTTAATCCGTGTATTACAGAGTAATCTTCTCCAGGTTCTGGAGTCTTTGTTGGTACTCCCAGAATGGCAGTGCCGTTCATTATCTATAATCGTAGCTGTGTTAGAAAGTAGTAGGAAAGGAATTTAAAGAATCCAAGGGAGCTTACATGATTTAAATTCTGCTGCGAAGGGCTCCATGAGTTTAAAACATATGCTGCACGATCAGTGACGACAAATCTTATCTAAAAGAAAATCGCGAAACGTCAAAATTTTACTTTGAAATTGTACTAGCTGTCGAAAACAATAATTATAACACAAATATTATGTAAAATTATACCAATTTTCCAGTTGGAAAGAGATCCCACACTATACGACAGTATTCTAACGAGGCTTCCACGCTGGTAGTCCACAGAGATTTACAAACAGGTGCCAATGGAATTAAATTTTGTCCGCGACTTTTTAGGAAATCGAATTCCAATGGACATTCGGTAGATATACCAAAATATGGTGTATGATCCAAAACAAAAATGGTCTTATGATTTGCCGGATACATTGTTCTACACCATTTTTGGCATGCGCCTTTTTTCAAATACAATGCATCACAGCCTATTATTTACACACTTCTTAGAAGCAGAATCATGCTTCACGGAGTTCACATAACATAGGTTAGGATACACGGTACTTCGGAATCTTTAACGTTACGATTCTCCTGTTATGAGATCTATGATCGTATAAAATGAATGTGTACAAATGCTATCGTACATTTTCATTTTTTTCAAACTACATATAAACGTTGTTTAAGAAAAATCTGTACATATTCAATTAATGTTGATATTACTATTGTAATTTTTGCTATGTATGAATCAATTACACGACATCAACAATAATTTGTATTATTAATTCCAGGAGAGCAAGAATTCAGTACATGAATGTAAAAAATAATGTATATTAGACTAAATTAATAAATTTATTCTTAATGAATTTCTTTGTTGTCATTTAAAATTTCCCGCTGTATAAGTCACGTCCGTTATTTCGTAGCACAGACGAAGTGTACGAGTAGACATTTCATTTAGTGTATTTTTGCGGCCCACTTTTTGGGGTTACGTGACCCAATTTCCATTTTAGTGTCACTACCCACCGCAGATTCAACCACAGACGAGATATACAGCAACAACGATAAAGAATCACGTTTCAAAACTCTTGCACATTCTCCGGGGGTTCTATGACGCCACTTCCTCACACACACGGGGTCTCTTGTTGGCACAGGGGGTTCTGTGACCCCAAGCCTCAATTTCCGGAGTCCATGGCGACAACTCAGGGGGTTCCATGACCCCACGCTCTCGCCAGGCGGAGTCTCTGGCGCCACCTCCGGGGGTTCTATGACCCCCCCTCGCGCCGAACGAAGTTGAGGCGCCACCTCCGGGGTTCTATGGCCCCACGCTCTGACCACGCGGGGTCTCTGGCGTCGCACCCGGGGGCTCTATGACCCCATGTGCTTCCGACCCAACATATCGTCGCTCCTTGTCTTACACATTACAGGTATTGGAGAGAAGATAACACTTGTTGAAATTGTTAATAACTACTTAATAACAAACGATTCGTGTTCCAAAGTATTATATTAAGATTGTCAGAGGCCCATACTAGGCTTTCTAAATACATAGAATCACGAATTGTGACGTGAAACTAGAAAAATAATGAATAATACGGGCGACTGTCAAATTGCGTAACGTTACTACGGTCAACGTAGTAAAGAATTGTTCATAACAAATGAATCCAACCTCAAAACTGTTCGAAAGGGGTATAGGAAATTAGCTAGAGGTTCATTCTACATTCCTCGACTGCAAAAGTATACTAAATGTGCATCTTAGATTAATAAATTAATGAATAACGTGGTTAGTATCCGCTTACATTATGCGATCCTAGAACATCAGGTCAGATAATCATTAATAACTTATTAATTCGATGGCAAAGTTACTAAAAACAAGGTTGTGAATATTGCATGGGGTCAGTTCTATGTTCTTCAGTTGCAAATACGTATGAATTGTTCTTAAATATTGAGATATTCGTAAATTTCCTAACGTTAGTTGGGTTATGGAATTTGGCGGGAATTTACTATCTCTGTCTCACTTTATAGACCAATTGTCCTTGTATACAACTTCTGCGACCTCCTCGGTTATTCTGTATTCCTACTACCAGGAGCCAAAAATCGCCTATTTCCACTGCCAGAGCTTCTGGTCGGAATATTGTCTATCCTTGTCGCACATTCGGCGTACGTATAGCGCCCTCTCTCTCGAATACCTCTTCGGTCATCCTGTTATCCTAATACGTATCAGGGAATCATGAATCCGTTTTCAAAGTAGGTGGCACGAAGATTCTATCTCCGTCCTTGTCGCACACATCGTCGCTCCTTGTCTTACACATTACAGGCATTGGAGAGTACATAACACTTGCTGAAATTGTTAATAACTCCTTAATAACAAACCATTCGTGTTCCAAATTGTCAAAGCAAGATTGTTAGAGGTCCAGACTAGACTTTTATACGAGATAGAATCACAAATTGCAACGTAAAACTAGGAAAATAATGAATAATACGGGCGACTGTCGAATTGCGTGAGGTTACTGCGATCAACGTAGTAAAAACTTGTTGATAACAAATTAATTGAACATCAGAACTGTTGGAAAGGGGTATAGAAAATTAGTTAAAGGTTCATTCTACATTCTTAGACTGCAAAAGTATAATAAATGTGCATCTTAGATTAATAAATTAATGAATAACGTGGTTAGTATCCGCTTACATTATGCGATCCTAGAACATCACTTCAGATAATCATTAATAACTCATTAATTCGATGGCAAAGTTACCGAAAATTGTGTTGTGAATATTGCGTGGGGTCTGTTCTGCGTTCTTTAGTTGCAAATAGTTATGAATTGCTATTAAACATTGAGATATTAGTAAATTTCCTAACGTTAGTTGGGTTATGGAATTTGGCGGGAATTTACTATCTCTGTCTCACTCTATCGACCTGCTGTCCTTGTCTACAACTTCTGCGACCTCCTCGGTTATTCTGTATTCCTACTACCCGGAGCCAAAAATCGCCTATTTCCACTGCCAGAGCTGCTGGTCGGAATATTGTCTATCCTTGTCGCACGTTCGGCGTATGTATAGCGCCCTCTCTGTCTAATACCTCTTCGGTCATCCTGTTATCCTAATACGTACCAGGGAATCATGAATCCATTTTCAAAGTAGGTGGCATGAAGATTCTATCTCCGTCCTTGTCGCACATCGCGGTGCTCCTTGTCTTACACATTACAGACATTGGAGAGAAAATAATACTTGCTGAAATTGTTAATAACTACCTAATAACAAAGAATTTGTGTTCCAAATTGTCATATCAAGATTGTTAGAGGTCCAGACTAGACTTTTATACTAGATGGAACCACAAATTGTGACGTAAAAGTAGGAATATAATGAATAACACGGAAGACTGTCGAATTGCGTGACGTAACTGAGATCAACGTAACAAAAAATTGTTCATAACAACTTAATTCAATCTCAAAACTGTTCGAAAGGGGTATAGGAAATTAGCTAGAGGTTCATTCTACATTCCTCGACTGCAAAAGTATACTAAATGCGTATCTTAGATTAATAAATTAATGAATAATGTGGCCAGTGTCCACTTACATTATGCGATCCTTGAACATCGGTTCAGATAATCATTAATAACTTATTAATTCGATGGCAAAGTTACTAAAAACTGGGTTGTGAATATTGCCTGGGGTCAGTTCTATGTTCTTCAGTTGCAAATACGTATGAATTGTTCTTAAATATTGAGATATTCGTAAATTTCCTAACGTTAGTTGGGTTATGGAATTTGGCGGGAATTTACTATCTCTGTCTCACTCTATAGATCCTCTGTCCTTGTCTACAACTTCTGCGACCTCCTCGGTTATTCTGTATTCCTACTACCAGGAGCCAAAAATCGCCTATTTCCACTGCCAAAGCTTCTGGTCTGAATATTGTCTATCCTTGTCGCACGTTCGGCGTACTTATAGCGCCCTCTCTCTCTAATACCTCTTCGGTCATCCTGTTATCCTAATACGTAGCAGGGAATCATGAATCCGTTTTCAAAGTAGGTGGCACGTATAATTCTATCTCCATCCTTGTCGCACATCTCGTCGCTCCTTGTCTTACACATTACAGGCATAGGAAAAAGGATAACACTTGCTGAAATTGTTAGTATCCGTCACCGCGACAAATTCGTTGTTCCGAGCCACCGTGAACAGAAACATACACGGATACGGACGGTATAGTAATACGGATACGGAGTTATAGGCGTTTTTGAGACCACTGTGTGTTTATTAATAAATGTCACTCATGTATAGGAACTGGTCCGTGATAAGCTATCGTGTCGTCAGAGCCGAAACACATTTGTAGAAAAATAAATGTCCTCATCACGGATGCATAGATCGTGTGTATACGCGACATTATCATTCGAGAAACAATAACAAAGCAGACTGTGGAACAGTGTCTACGGAAGCTATAAAATAATAACGATCTGAAACCGGAGCAATAAATATCAGAAACAGCCCCAAATCTATTATCCATCGTGATTTATAATACATACCTGCGTACCACAGCCGTCTGGATCAATTGTTATGTATTTACTCATATTACCATAAAAAATAGTTTAACGACATCCGGGTAAATTTGCTATTGTACAATACGTCTATGTACCATCGTAGGAATCGTCCAATCTCGCCTGACATGAATAACATTCGTCAATTTGACGTAATTCCGTGCAAAATGAAACACATTAGGATACGACCGAAATGGTGAAACGACGAGGCTCAGGATTGCAATCGAGATTAGAAATTATTATGATTTATTATTATTTATTTAGAATCAAAGGACAAAGCCCAATACAATGAACAGTTACAATACTTATGACATGATAGGGTTTCCATGATACGTTATTATGTACATTATTGGATTAGTTGAAATAGTTTACATTCGAATGATGAAGTACTACCCAAGAAGAAATTTCTGTTATCAACGTATAGACTAGTTGCTTGAATATTCTTTTCGTCACATACCCCGGCCTGGAATACACACTCTTTTTTCGATTTTGGAAGAGTTATTCTGTTTTAAACGGTGTACGAATACTTTTTTGACCCTCTGTATAACGCAAGGGGTTAATTAAACAAGGCACATATTTTCTATTATTCGTTTGAATTATGTATGTATTACCCGCGGAACGAGCAGAGAATCGCGATTTCCCCTTCTCGATCGAGTTTAGGTCCGTGATCCCTACCCTTCGATCACTTTCGCGAGTAGCGTGCCGCGTGTGATCACCACACAACACACAACGCCAGTGGTTGTTTGGTCCTCCTCACGAAGATACCACACGGGTTCGTCGCGTTCGCCGATCGGTGCCATAGATGACAGAGAGCACGAGGGCTCGAGACACACCGCGCGCGTCCCACATAGACGAAACACTTCCTCCCGATCGGGTAACCGGTGTCTACCTTTCCGAGGAACGTACGCTCGATCGAGATGCCCAAGGTACCAAATACAGACTATCATTCGAGATTCCTTCTATCGTCGCGGTTAGAACACACACGATTTAATAGAGATTATTTCTAAAGATACATGTACACTGCCGACCAAATGTATCGGACCAGAGTTCAAGATTGGTGGAACAGTAACTCATTATTCTGTTACGATATAACACAAGTTACGAAATCAGTACATCTACAATGCAATACATTCTGTAATTATTACGCCTGATCCCATACTTTTGGCCGGTAGTGCGTATCGAACTAGGATGGTAGAAACGGTCGACGATGTTTCTTGATATAAAAAACAACAAGTACAGTAAATCCTCGATGAGTGCGTATCGGTGCTATATGCAGGGTAGAATAGAATCGAATGCCTGGCTGAATGAGGGGGCACGTGGAATATTAAATATTCCATAAACTAATTGCTATTTGCGGTTGAAACGAATATGATTGACTGGGGAATTCCGAGCTCTATAACTATGCTGAACCTCATTAAAAAGTCAGGGTCACACCTGGGGATCTCTCTTTGTCAATGTCTTTGAACACTCATCGAGAATTGACTGTACGGATTGCCTTTTATAATAGTTAGTCCGTAAAATTTCTATTTGTTCTCGAGTGTATCGGTGAACAACCGAAGGTAGCGATGTAACGAGATAGTGAACCCAACAAGGGACTTTATTTTCAACGTTTCAAAACGTAAGTTCGAAGTTCGTCTAAAAGGGGAACGAAACAATTTTCTATAAGGATGTTGGTTGCTCACTTACCCACTGTATCGTTAACTTCAGCTTTTGTTACAGTTTTCAGTATATATCCTTCATAGAATCGAAATAGAAGAGTGGATCTTAACGGTTAAGACAGTAATGTGGCAGATTCGTTTTAAACGATTCGATTCTCATTTGATCCAAGATCTGCTCTTCCCTTCGTCTGAATGTTTTCCACGCGAACAAAAGGTTTTCCCCAAAAAACGACGTACACCAACGACAATCTTTTGCGAGTTTCGAAACCCCTGTCGCACACGGTTGCTTTCCAACGATGAGTTACATAAAACCACGTGTACGTGAAAGTCTAGAAATATCAAATCAGAGACTGAAACACGAGACCGGCCACTTCGAGCAGTCACTTTTCTGTCTCTCTCTTTCTATCTCGCGACAAGGCCATTTTGCGGTGTGTATAACGAAAATTTAACGTCTCGCTCGCGGTTTCGGTGAATATTCAAAGCTTCGAGGAAAATCGATCGAATCCAATGTATCTTAAATATTGAATAGAAAGAGGTAATTGAGGGGCTCAGTGGAAAAGGATGATCAAGATTTGATACTAATTTCTATTTACCATCTACATCAATTCGATTTTCTAAAAGTCACTATCATATAAACTTATAGTATTTCATTATTTGTTTATTCATTCATTTATCTATTTCTTTCTTTAATTCGTATTAGAATAAAAGAGAAAAAAAAGTGTAAATATGTTTTGTGACCTGTGCCCCTTTTCCACAGGGCCTCTCAATTTCTAACGTGGCGCAAAATCGGAAATAGTTTCGATTCGATTCGCGTGCGGGTTCGTCCAAGAGAAAGAGATACCGCGGTGTCGCTAATAACCGAGAAAGCAAGGACACGGAACAATCGGCCTCGCCGTGACGTAACGCTGTCCGCGAAAATGAATATAAAAAAAAGAAAGGAAAAAAAGACGTCGTGACAGTCTCTTTTTGACTTTGTGCGCTTCCCTCGTTCGGACGAATTTCGCTTGGTATTTTTTCGTCCAGGATTGGACTGGTCACATTTCGATGCATACTGAATAATTACAATTATTCCATTACGTTCGAACAGTCGAGAAACGAGTACCTACCGCGCGAGAAAAGGAAAAGTACAAATCGGGTTCGGAAAACGTGAACAACCGGAAGTCGTTAAAAGGGCTTCTAAGTCGTCCAAGAGTGTCTAGCTACTCGCGTGCTATTGCACTTCGATATTATGAAGCGATCGACGGAACGGTCGAACTACCGGCTTCCTTTACGCAACGGAGAACTATAATAATAATTAACGTGGTGCGTCACCGGTTGTCGTAGATCCTTGCAAAACGAGGATAAACGTCACGGTGGTTGCTGCGATTCCGCTCGAACGTAATTCAAGGAACTTGGCTTTGAAACGGTCGGACTAGAGCTGTGACTATTCGTATCAATCGAATAATTTCAAATACGAATGACTGTTCGAAGTATTCCAATACTTCGATTAATTGGAAGTATTTGAATAAATCGAATAGTACGAAGTATTTATATTATTTTAGCATTCGAGTAATATAAGTGATAGAGTTTCGGATTGTGCCGAATAAGAATTTTAAAAACTAATAATTGTAAATGTCAACGTGAAAGGAACTTCACAATGAAATGTGAAAAAATATATTATGTTAAATTCCTATTCGGCACAATATAAAATTTGATCACTCCGAATACTACAAATACTACAAATACTAGATCATAGACAGTTATGCATTTCTCAGGAGTCGCAATTAGAACGAGCATCTAACGGATTATTTTTCCTCGCGGTTAACGAAGGTTTATCCTTTCGCCGCGTGAGTCTGCGGCAATAATTCTCGAAATCGGATCGGTAGGAGAGCACGGAATACAGTGGGGATCGTGATTTTTTACGGACAATTCAATTGCGTGACTTGGTATGAACAGAACGATCGTCGAGTTGCGGTTGCGTCCAGCGAGATTGTCGCAACATTTGATTGTCGCAAGAACCGTGTTTTCCGAATGATCGAAGCGTTAGGAATGCCGTGTGTTGTCACGATATCACCGAGCACACTCGCGGTGCAACAACGATCCAAGTATGTCGCTCGGAAACACAAGCGCACAATCGTGACAATTGTGACGAACGTTACTTCGAAGCTGTGTCCTTTTAATGAACTTAAAAAGGATGGCCTGAATTATCCAAATACTTCGTACTATTCGATATATACAAACGAACATCTCGTGAAGCGCTTATCTTTTTTTTGTTCACAGCATGGTAAAGAAAACGCGGCATTCGTGGGCGACGATGGGGTCGCGACGACACACTTCCAGAACCGGAACGTGAATACCATCACAGAAAAGGTGAATATCGTGTTCGTCCATCGTTACCATTTCTTCCGAAACTCTGCCAACAACTATGAATCTTTTTCTTTTGTTCTTTAGATCCATGGAAGCGATACCTTTGGTTTCCAATATGGGATTCAGGACGATCGCAAGTCGCCGATCCCTGTGTCGATTCCAGAAGAAATGGTACCCGACATTTTCAAGTTCACCGAGTCACTTCTCGAGTTCTGACGCACTAATCGACGACCTATTGTATAATATTCGTAGTCTATCGCGGAGAACGGGGAGCAGAGGGCGACGTGGGGCAACGGGCTGGAGTTCTTGATGTCCTGTATCGCCATGTCCATCGGTCTTGGCAATGTTTGGAGGTTCCCATTCACTGCATACGAGAACGGCGGCGGTGTTTTCTTGATACCTTATATCATCGTTCTGTTCGTTGTCGGGAAACCATTCTATTATCTGGAGATGATAATGGGCCAGTTTTGCAGCAGATCGTCGGTAAAAATGTGGGCTGCAGGTGTGGTTGTTTTTGCAATGGGATTTTCTAAAAAAAAAAAAAAAAGAAAGAAAAAAAGAAAACAAATAAAAATCATTTCAGACGTTTAAGAATAAAAACGGGGAGAGTAAGTCGGACAAGGTTTTAATTATTCGCAGCACCCGGATTCCGAGGTGTTGGCTGGGCCCAAATGTTCTCCATGTTGGCTGTAGGCACTTACTACTGTTCCTTGATGTCTGTGACCCTCTACTATTTAATCGGCAGCTTCCAGTCTAAGTTACCTTGGTCCACGTGCCACGAGGAATGGGAAGGATCTTGCGTCGACTCGGGCGGTTCCTACAACGTATCGCAACGTAACGGCACCGTTATGATCAGTTCCGCCGAGCTCTATTTTCGGTAGGCTGTTTTCCTCGTAGAGACAAGAAAATTGCAATTTCTTTTAAGAAAAATTGCATTTTGCCCCTCCCCCCTCCCTTCCCAGAGTTACAAAATTTTTGCGTAATATTTAATATTGCAGTATAATTTAAAACACGGCCAACAACCTCTATTAACAAAACGAACGCATTTTCAACGATTTATGACTTTAGAAAACAAAATAAAGCGTGTCTAACTACGTACGGCCTTTTTCACTGTGGCAGTCGATGCGTTAATATTTTTGCCACGCTATTTACAGTGAAATGTTACGTTTACCTTTCAGAAAGATCGTGTTGAAAGAGAAACAGACGATCGACGATGGGATCGGAACGCCTGACTGGAAGCTAACGATCTGTCTTCTGGTCTCCTGGCTCTGTATATTCGCCGTTTTGGCGCGGGGAGTGAAGAGTTCGGGAAAGGCGGCCTATTTTCTGGCACTTTTTCCGTACGTGATCATGATAAGCTTGCTGATCAGAGCGGTGACCCTGGACGGTGCCGTGAACGGAATAATTTTCTTCATCAAGCCGAACTGGAGGAAACTGTTCGACGCGAACGTCTGGTACGCTGCCGTCACACAGTGCTTTTTCTCGTTATCGGTGTGCTTCGGCGGTGTCGTCATGTACTCCTCCTACAACGATTTCAGACACAACATATACAGGTTACTCTCTAACAGCTCCATATAAATACAGTAAATCATCGATGAGCGTTCGAAAGTTCCTCGGCACGACGTCATCCACACCACTAGTGTTCGTGAAATCAAAGTTTACTTTTCTTCAAGAAATACTCGAGAAAGAATTCTTGAAAAGAAATATCTACCTACCACTGGGTCCTTAAATATGTGGTATCTCATCAAAGGTGTGGATGCCGTCTGCACAAGGGCTGTTATGAATATTCGAACATCCGCATATTTCGAATAATTCTAATACTCCGAATATTTCGAATAAACGAAATACTCGAATATTTGAATAGCAGTAGTATTCTAATTCTTCGATTTAACGTACCCCTATCGATGTTTTCCATCGATCTGTTTCACGTACCGTTTTCGTTTCGTACAAGATCAGAAATCTACCCTCTTCGTACGATCGATGACCGTGGGTGTGTGTATTCGAATTGTTTCAGAGATGTAATAGTGGTGACCACTCTGGATACCTTCACCAGTTTAATGGCAGGCTTCACAATTTTCGGTATACTGGGAAATTTAGCGCACGAGCTCGGCACAGACGACATCAGCAACGTTGTTCGCGGTGGAACCGGTCTCGCTTTCGTCTCGTATCCGGATGCTATCGCGAAATTCACTGTTCTACCTCAGGTGAACCAGACAAGTCGTCCTTCGATTGCTTTGAAAACGAAATCGACAATTCGCTCGAGATTTCGTCGCTAAAAAATCGAGTAACTATTTACAATATAGGGAGCTACCTTCGACTTCGATGCTTCTTCAATATGTTGTCAAGATCATCAAGCAGAGTAGCTCTGTGAAGATTTTACGTGGGGATTGTCAGATTTGGGTAAAAAAGTTATTCAGTTCCTCTTAATAACTTCTTTAATAATCAATATTTGATAACTGAAACTTTCTGAAGGTGTCACTCAAGAGAGTGACCTTGACAACATATGTCAAGGTCATCGGTCCATTTTACTTATCAATACTACTAAAGCAAGACACTAAACTTTTTTCCTTCGCGATACCACTCAATGTGCCTTGCCAACTATTAAAAAAATCATCGAAATTGGAGGTGACTTATTGTAAATACTTACCAGCATTTGAAACAGTTCTGAATCCGAGAATACGAAAACATGTAACGTAGGAAGATTAGAAGTTAATGTGGTTGCGAGTATCCGACTACCTATCCCACTCGGTGCATTTAATTAAAATTCCACTGAGTGTTTAGGGTGATCAGGAACACGTCGAAAGAAATGTCTACCGACCAGATTTTACCGTGTACGTAATCTCGAGGTGATCCAGATTTCACATCTCACCAGAACATATAATATCAATTATCAAGCTCTCTCTCTCTCTCTTTCTATCTGTGTATTCGCAGCTGTTCTCGGTGTTGTTCTTCTTGATGCTCTACGTTCTTGGCATTGGAAGCGCGATCGCCCTAGCTGGAGCAATCGTCACGATCATCACCGATCAATTTCCTAACTGGAAGCATTTCTACGTGGTGCTCGGCACTGCTACCTTTGGTTTCTTCGGCGGAACTGTTTATTGTACACCTGTAAGTAGAGTCGTGTTGGTGTCCTCGTGATTTCTTAAAAATTTATTCTCCAATTTTCTACTTTACCTTTATCGTGCACCCGTAAAAAAAAGGGAGGTCAATTCATTTTGGAGTTGGTCGATTACTATGGCGGCTCCTTTATCGTCTTCATCCTGGCCACACTGGAGATCACTGGAATCTTTTGGGTGTACGGATTGGAGAATTTCGTGGACGACGTCGAGTACATGCTGAAGAGAAGACCGTCCATGTATTGGAGACTCTGTTGGGCGGTCATCACTCCTGTTCTGTTGGCTGTGATCTTAGTTTACACGTTGGCTACCTTGAGACCCTTGACTTATAGCGGTATCTCGTATCCCGACAGTGCACACGGTACGTACAATTAAGGGTAAACCGATACCGTGAAGGTAACGATACTTTTACTTGTAACTTGTATCGAAAAAAAGTATCTACTTTTTGTACAATTGTATTTGTATAATAATAACACTTTTGTAATTGAATTTGTACAAAAATAACACTACTTCGGCTGGAAGATATTTTATAACAACCTATTGTTTTAATTAGCCTTTGCCCTATCTGATAATTATTCTTTCAAATCACTAGAATATTCTGTGTCAAGAAGAGTTTTCTTTAGCCAATACTATCGAAGTTATATGTATAATTGATACAACGAAATTAACTGAATAATGGAAAGAAATTGTCTAAACAGTATTAAATAAGAATACGATATATGTATATTGAAAAATGCAGATTATAAGTCTGTCTTTAAAATACCTTGTAATTGAATTACAGTTGCTGGATGGAGTGTCTGCGCCTTCGGAGCACTGCAAGTTCCTTTCTGGTTCGTTTACACCATAATGTCGAAGAGGGACTCGAAGCTGTCAGAGGTACGAACGATAATTTATTATCAATGTTATGGACGCATATATAAATAATATATATATTTATCTATGTGTCTGTAATAATGACGAACACTCAAATATTCGGATAGCAATGGAATTTGAATTTGATATTCGAATTATCCAAATTAATCGTACAAATAATATATATGTATATATATATGTACGTGTCTGTAATAACGAATCACTGATAAATCCTCGTTTACAGATGATCGGATCGGCCATCAGGCCATCCTCAGATTGGGGACCCAAGAACACCAGGGAGCTGGCTTCCTGGCGCGAATTTAAAGAGACCAAACGGAAAATACGAGAGAAACGAGACTGTTCGACATTCAAGCAGTTCGTTTACGTGATACTCTGCTGGGAGGAGAAACTTGTGTGATACTAACAACTTTCACGACGATTCACACGTATCGTTTCAGCTCCCTGATGAGAAATAACAGGCTGGAAAATAAATTCGATAAATGAGAACTTTCAGAAAATGTACTATTGTTTGAGTACATTGTTCACAGTCTTCCACGCAGTTGCAATTTTTAATATTTTTTCGATTTCTTACAAACTAAGGTAGTCTGTGTACTTTTAGTCTGAAAATTAATTTCAGAAGCTAATGAACGGTTAATAGCGTTGCAAGGTTCATCTCGACGAATTGTTTGGATTTAGTCATCGACGTGAACAGTCTCTGAACGATTATTTAACAGTATTGTAAAATGAACATATTGATCGCGAGAATCTGTACACGTCCATTGTCTTCGAAAGGAAACAACTCTTATAGTATTGATCAGCGAACCGATGAATAGATTAATAGCTCCTGTGACTCACGTCTTATCATTACCGCTAGAAAGTATTTAAACAAATGGACTTACGCCTTTATTTATTAAATATCGTAATTCTTTTTCATGCTACCATACGAGACGAGTAACATTGTAATGTAGCTTTTGTTAGCGTGTATTTTTTACGAGACGATTTTGAGTTGCTTGTAAATCAAGCAGAACGAATAATTTTCCGAGTCATTCGTAATCCGAAAAGTTCGAATCATCCACGTATTGCTCTTCCTCTTCGTGTCCACTCGTCACGGATATTACTTCTTCCGTTTGCACTTTTTCCTGAAATTTACATATCAATTAAACACCTAATCGGACAATTGTACGCAAAATGATGTAGATGAAAGAAATACAAAAGATAATGTGTACTTTTAGTCTATGCTTTTCTCTTTCAATCATCAACTCCAGTTTAAGTTCCTTTAATCGTTTCCCTCGTTCCTCGCATATCTGAAACGAAAACCTTTAATAGATAATTAATAATTACCAAAGATTGAATAATAATCGAACACAACTGGAATTTAACTTTGTAATTTAGCAGCCAATGACCAAGGTACTCGATCGGATTGTAAGGTTTTCTGGCGACGATATCACGAAGGGCAGATGACAAAGCTCTGCTTAAATGATGTTTTAAATAAATTCCATCCGGCGATAAATATTCGTTGGAAGACGAAGGTAGAGACACGGAAGAATTGATTTCTTCTCGGTTTGTCTCGAGGGACCACAATTTTCCGAGTTCTGCGGTATCCTCGTCCGAGAAACCCATCGCCCTCAGAAGCCTGAAATAAGACGATTGCTTCGAAGTTTCAAGAAAATGAATTTTCGTTTTTGAGTTAGGGCTATTACGAGTACTCGAATATTCCAATACCAGTAACATTTATTCCACGTGAAAGTTCATGAAACGATTCATATCCTACAAATTTCTGTATACCCCAAATTGTATTTGTTATAACGAACAATAATTTGCCTTGAAAAATAGCTGATGGAATGTTTAAGAACATACCCTGAAGATGTGATTGTTATAAATATTACAGTACCGAAAATATTTAATTTATTGTGAAATAATTTCAAGCGAATTGAGTAAATTGAAAATACTGTTCTTAAAACTGTAACAGTTATTGTCAAGGACATCAATCAAACGTCGATCAAAGAATTCCTACTGTTCTACAAATTTTTATGAATTCATTGCTTAAAACTCTACCAACGCACATTTTCATTAAATAATATTTAGTTAACAATCGCCATAAACATTAAGACATAGTTGTTGTTTAATAATTTGCAATAAAATAAAATTTATTCCACGTGAAAGTTCATTACACGGTCCATATCTTGAAAGTTTCCGTATATTTCGATTTATATTTGTTATAAACGATAACAATTTGCACTATAAGACAGCTGACAGAATGTTTAACAATGTGCCTCAGAGAGGTAATTGCTATAACAATTACTTTATTAGAAATAATAAATTAATCGAGAAATAATTTATGGCGCGCTCGAGTTTCCACTGCACTCAATGTTAGCGCACCTATCCGCGCACCAGTGCGCGCAAGTTCACGGTGGCTGCGAGCCCATAAATTCGAGCGCGCAATGAAAAATCCTCAGTGCACTCGCGTCCGCGGACCTCGACGAGGTCTTTCGATTGCTGACCACTGGTGGACACTGATCAAGGAGGGTTCAAGGGGTCCTCTCTATTATCCGAACTCGACGAGGTCTTCCCACGATTGCTGACCACTGGTGAACACTGGTCAAGAGGGGTTCAAGGGGTCCTCTCTATTATCCGAACTCGACTCAGGGGTTCGTTTTTTTTTATTTTTTTTTTTATTGTGATTTATTTTAATTAATTGGGTTATATTTTAATTTATTTTAATTAGGTACTTGTGTTTTATTTTAATTTATTATAATTAGGTACTTGTGTTTTATTTTGATTTATTTTAATTATATGTGTTTTATTTTGATTTATTTTAATTATATGTATTTATTTTGATTTATTTTAATTCTATATGCTTTATTTTGATTTATTTTAATTATATGT